>NW_026592666.1:14559912-14565462 GCF_907164565.1 Psammomys obesus | reverse complement strand
TCTATCTATCTATCTATCTATCTATCTATCTATCTATCTATCTATCTATCTATCTATCTATCTTTCTATTTATTTATTGCCAGACACCATCAGTTTCTGGCTCTGTCCCCTTCCTTTTCCCTTGAGTTTCTCTCCAAATAGCCAGAGCCATCAGCCTGGCAATTTAAGAGTTAAAATATGCAGTGAGATACCACTCACAAACACATTTTGACATTAACATTCAAATACCTAGAAGCCATAAACCTGGACACAATGGCACAGGTCTATAATCTCTATATGCCTTCATTGTATCAAGAGGTAGAGACAGCACCTCTAGAATCTCACAGATGAACTATCCTGGCACAGAAGGTGGCCAGCAAGGGACTCCTGCCTCAAACAAGGTGGACAGCAAAGACTGACACGCAAATGTGTCTACTCACTGCCACATGCGTGCCATGGCATACACTCGTGTTCAGCTGAACACACAGAGACACAGCCACAGACACAGACACACATATGTGCCATGTGTACACTCGTGTTCAGCTGAACACACAGAGAAACAGACAGACAGACACACAGACACACAGACACAGACATATGTGCCATAGCATACACTTGTATTCAGCTGAGCACACAGAGACACAGACACATAACACAGACACACACACAGACACAGATACACAGACAGACACACACAAACATACAGACAGACACACACACACACACACACACACACACACACACACACACACACACGTGGCCTAATGAGGCAAGAATAGCAGATGAGAAAAGCAGACATCTAACCAACCCCAAATGCCTGTGTACCATTAAACCCTTAGGCAGAGTATGTGTTTTCCCTGCTGTGTCTACAATAATTTATAGCCAAAGAAATACTCTTATTTTTTTAAGTCAAAATAATTTATTTTAAATCTAGTCAGTTAAATTCTATAATCATAACCTCACATAGAAGTGTCTAAATTCCTATGTTAGAAAAGATGGGTTTTTAACATCCAAATTATTGTGACCCTTGTAGCTAATAATTTCATATGTCCTTATGATTTTGATAGATACCACATTTACAGTTCAGGAGACTAAATGGATAATCAAATTACAGAAGAAATCAGATTTACAGGTTATTATTTTAAATTTATGATTAAAAAAATTCTTTCTCCATGTAGCAGATATTTCTAGTAACAGAGGTAGAGATAAAGGCTGGACACCTGAGAAATAAAGATATAGTTTTCTTTACAAGAAAGGGAGCTGAGCTCCAACAGAAGTCATTCTGCAATACTGCCCAAATACTTTTTATTGGCAAAATATGAATGTTTCAAAAACCCCAGCTAACTCTGCTATGTGCATTTGAAGATTCATTTAACTGAGAAATGTGAGCTACTGGAGTCACTGCTGTGTTCCCCATGTCATGTATGAGGATTTTGTGGGTCCTGGGCTTTGACAAAAGTATGTATGTAGTTATACCAACATTCCTCAGAGGAAAGGAAGCTTACCCCCCACCAAAGTCCCTCCTTTTAGAGACAGACACTTCTTTTAACAGGTCCTCTGTTTTGGGAGTGCTGAGCCAGGTCTTCACCTCCTCTGTCCCTCCAGCCCCCAGGGAGGGTCTGAAAGCTCTATACTAGGGGCTGCGACCCCAGTGGGATGCTCTAGGGAAGGGAAGATGCTCCCATCCCAAGTGCTTACAAGCCACAACCTACTGACTTGGGGACTGTTGCACAATATTTTAATGTTCTTAACAAGGTTTGTGGATGCTGAGCTGTTATTTGGAGGCCATTAAGCAGTGGCCATGTAGAAAGATTTAGTGGTTCCTCCAAGGTGCCACAGCCTGGCAGAGTTCTTGTGCCCTCAGCGAATGGTGATCTTGTGTGGTCACTTTCCTTCTCACTGTTATTGAGCCTCACACCAGTTAGGGCTCATTGTTTTCAGGACATGAGACAGGTACAGACCTGTGCTGGAGGTCCAATGGCCAAGGCCACATGACTTAAATGTTTTCTATATCAAGTGCCAAGCATGGGGACACTTTAGGGTCACAGACAGCATGAAGAAGAGGGGATAAAATAAGGACAGGAGGCAAGGAAAGGACAGTAATAACACCATGGAAATCTGAGGATAAAGGAAGAGACTGCTGAAGGAAGATAAAGAACACGCGAAGCCCAGCTGTTTAGCATTGGTTCTTGGCCTGCCATTACCCACCGCATGCCTGGATATTATCCTTATTCTTGTTTCTTTGGAAGGAAAGGGCACGCAGAAGTGAACTGAGCATTTTGTGGTCATACAACCAGTGATGACAGAGCTGAGACTTGAACCCAAGGAGTCATCCTCCTGACTCCTAAGTTACATTATGGGAAGGGTGGGGCATTTGTTGCTGGTTGGACCTTGCTCCTTCCACTCCCACAATGTGAGGGGCAGGGGTTTGGTAAAGCCAGGGTAGAGACCAGACTGGCTGAGGGAAACTTCACAGTGCTCCAACCAGCCCTGAACTGGCTGGTTTTATGTCAACCTGACACATGCTATAGTCATCAGAGGAGGGAGCCTCAATTGAGAAATGCCTCCATAAGGTCAGGCTGAAGGGAACCCTATAGAGCATTTTCTTAATTAGTGATTGATGGGGGAGGGCTTGTCCCATTATGAGTGGGTGTCATCCTTGGGCTGGTGGTCCTGGGTTCTACAAGAAAGCAGGCTGAGCAAGCCAGAGAGGAGCAAGCCAGTAAGCAGCACCCTCCATGGCTTCTTTTCAGCTTCTCCCTCCAGGTTTCTGCCCTACTTGTATTCCAGTCTTCACTTCCTTTGCTGGTGAACTGTAATGTGGAATTGTAAGGTGAATAAACCCTTTCTTCCTCAAGTTTCTTTGGCCATTATATTTCATCACAGCAATGGCAACCCCAACTAAGATAATCCTTCTTACATGGATCCATTTCATGGGCCACAGGATTCTTTCTATTTTAAAGCAAATAAATAATATACCTTCAAATTCCAAGGATAAGATAGAAGTCGTTGAAGACATTTTAAAGCTTGAGGAGGCTGCACTGGACCACAATGCTGAGTAGGTAAATATTCTTTATAGCGTGGTCAGCACTCAGCTCATGTCCAGGAATTTTCATGAGATGCCCAGTGAATGACTAAAGCAGAGCTGAGGTAGAAGCCAGGAAATACTCCTTATGCTTGTTTTCTGTTAAAATTCAGATAGCTACTCCAAACTATGCCTCAGAGACTTGCCTGGTCTCATACCAGCTGGACAAGATAAAATGCCAAACCTATGACCTAGCCACAAGCACCAAGCTTTCATATGCTGGCTCATCCATGCAGGGAGCTCACAGCTCCAGCTTTGCTAAGCTCCTCTGCTGGCCCACGGTCCTGTCTATGAAGTCAGATTGAATATGTCCCATGGAGCTGACTTTTTGTGGATGGAGCAGGGGGAAAAGCCATACAGGGGCTGTGGACACACACCAACTCATCTTAAATGGCTGTGTCCAGCATGGTAGGGCATGGCATGGAGGGCAGTATAAACTGGCTCAGTTAACTGGAGTGAGATTCATAGAAACTGACCTCTACAGGCTCCAGGCACTAGCCACCCAGAGGGACCTGGCCCATACACTGAGGATCTCCTGGGAGTCTGTACCTAGCTGTCTGTGTGCTGAGTGTGGAGAGGTCCCATGGGCTCTAGCTCTTCAGGTGCTGAGGTAGGGTTGGTCCTATGGAGATCTAGAGCTTTTTGGGTGAATAAGACATCTGTAAGATATAGCTCTTTTCAGAACTGTCCAACTTGATATGTTTCAGGGACAGGCTTCAGAGTGTGTTCTACAAGATGGAAGGTGGCGTTTTCTCTGATGCTTGCTGTTGTGGTCAGGTCCAGCTCACCGAATGGTGTGAACACAGGGAGCCAGCAGGAAGGGAGAGTGTGTGTGAGTGCTCTCTGGCTGCTGAGACAGCAACCACAGACTAGGCAGCCTGTGATAGTCTGTTACTGTAACAAATACCAGGTACAGTCAGCTTATGAAGAAAAAAGACTTACTAGGGCTCATTTCAGTTCATGATCAGGGGTCCCTCATGCTTTGGGCCTGGAGTGAGGCAGGGCATCACAGAGGAAGCAGATGGTAGGAAACTGCTCACCTCATGGTCGGATGTACAAAATGAGAGGATGGAGTCCCACAGTTCCCTTGAGGTCACCCTGAGTGATCTAATCCCTCTCTAGGCCTACCCTCTGAAGGTTCCATCGCCTCCTGACTGTTCCATGGTGAAGACTAAACAGCACTGGCCTGTGGAGCCAAGTTCAGACCCTAACCACAGCAGGTTAGGTTTCACCTAAGACAATAGAAATGTTTGCTTGCAGCTTTTGAGGCCAGAGTGGGAAATACAGTGTACCAGGGCTGTTCTTCCGATGAGACCAATGGAGCTGAGTCCTTTTGGGGCTTGAATATCCCCTGACCACTCAGAGTGAAGCTTAATTAGCATCCCCAAAGCACTAAAAGTGAGGATTTAAAGAGATTTCATGGATTAATGCCATAATCATGGGACTGGGTTAGTAGCATGAGAGTGGACCGGTAATCCTGGGAGTGAGTTAGTTTAAAGAGATGATTCATGGATTAATGCCATCAACACAGAACTGGGCTGGTTATCATAGGAATAGGTTGGTAATCATGGGAGTGGGTTGGTTATGAAGGAAGTGGGTTAGTTATTATGGTTTAGGGTTGATTATCATGGGAGTGAGATGGTTATCATTAAAATGGGTAAGTTATAGTGGGAATATGTTAGTTATGGAAGTGGGTTGGTAATCATAGGAGTGGATTATCATGAGAGTGGATCCCAGAAGAACAGGGTGACTTTCTTTCTTTCTGTGCCATTCACTTGCCCTCTTCCATGTGATGATGCAGCACACAGACCTTCATCACATGCCTGTCCCCGATCTTGAGTGTTCAGCCTCCAGAGCTGTAAACTAGCTTGCTTCTATCATGTGCTATTAGGTGAAGCTTCAGCAGCAGCTGCTGCACAGCCAACATCCATCCCCACTTTTTCCTTTCTCCGTGTGCTTTTTGAAAGCTCTGGTGGCCTTGACTTACTGCTTCATACTCTGGTGCTGGACTCTGCCTCTGTGTGGCCTTCTCTTGATGTGTCCTAGCCCTAAAATTTTCTTTTTAGGGACATAAGTTATACTGTGTTAGCCCCTATATTTTCCAACCTGAACTCTTCCCTTGATTCTGTATATACAAATGTCCAAATTTCTCCAAATGAGGCCGTTGGCACATGTGTGGGGTGTGACTTCAACACACTGAGGACAGAGATGGCAGGGTTTGTGAAGGGTTTACATAAGCTTTGCATACTGTAGAGTCACAGCCCATGGTGGTCATAGCTGAAAATCATAAACTTCAACCTTCCCTGACAATGTGGTGTTGCCTGGATTTCATCCAGAGTTGAGCCTCAGGACCCATGGTAGTGTTTGGGTGACAGAACCTATAAGCTCTAAGCTCATACTCCCTGATACTTACAGGTCTGTCCAACCTGTGGCCTGTGCCAAACTACAGATGCCACCCAGCACAAAACTGCAAACTACAGATGCCA
>NW_026592666.1:14544403-14559902 GCF_907164565.1 Psammomys obesus | reverse complement strand
AAACTACAGATGCCACCCAGCACAAAACTGCAAACTACAGATGCCACACAGCACAAAACTGCAAACTCACTTAAAATATTATGAGTATGTTTTGTGATTTTTTTTTTTTGTAACTCAACTGTAATGTTTTCATGGATGGTCTTTATATACAGCATCTGTTACGATGTCAAAGAGTTGGACATGCCTGCCAGTAGGCTATCTCAGAAGCAATCAGAACAGGCATCTGAAAGTGTGTTGGTGGCTATGAACTGCGACGCTGGCTTAGGATAAAACCTTTTCCGTAGGGCTGCAGGGAGGGACACTGAGATTTCACCTCACCAAAGTCTGTTGTTAGTCCTTACTTGCCCTTTTTGATTTTGTTGTTGCCCTTACTGTGTGGACCAAGCTTGCATCAAAATTATAGCCATCCTCCTTGCCTTTGCCCCCTAAATGCTAGTTCTCCAGATCAGGGGGTGAAAATCCCCAGGCCCAGGTGATTTGCTTTTCTTCAGGTTGTTCCTCACTACCTAACAGAAAATTATTTTGTTTTATTTTTCAAAATTTATTTTTAAGGCAGTTTTGGTTGCATATACCTTTAATCTAGCACTTGGGAGGCAGAAGTGGGCGAATATCTTAGTTTTAGGCCAGCCTAGTCTACAGAGTGATTTCCAGGGCAGCCAGAGCTACACAGAGAAACTCTGTCTTGAAAAATAAAAATAAAATATTTATTTTTAATTGTATTATGTGTATGTTCCCATGCAAGAGCTTGTGTGTGTGTGTGTGTGTGTGTGTGTGTGTGTGTGTGTAATTCCTTCTCTGTCATTCTTTCTCCTCTAGAATTAAAGGCGCTTTGGCATGTCTTTGTGTGATAGTGTTTTTGTTTTTGATTTTTTTTGATTTTCTCTTTTTGACTGGCTGAAGCCAGGAGAGAGGGCTGGCTGACTTTACCAAGGGTGAACCCTCAGTTTTCAAGATATTCAAGTCTCAGGCCCAGAGCTTATCTGAGAATCTTTACCTGGTGGTAGAAGCTTGCTCCTTGAAAAGTCTCTCCAGTGTCAACAGAACTCTTTAGTCACAGTGTAAATCATTAACCAGCTTTATAGAAAAGGGCACAGAGCACACATCACAGATCTAGCAGCATCAGTGGTGGTTTTCTAGGCTTACAAAGCATGGGGGCTGTGAGTGTTGGGCTGGGAAGCAGCATGCAAGCAATACAATTTACAACCTAGAAAGCCGCTCAGATTTCAAAGTAGGTTCTTAACACCTATTGTCCACCTGACCAAGACATCCAGCAGTTCAGGAAAGGCCTTCTTGAGGATGGAAAAATACAGCACCAGCTAGTCCCTTCTGTTCCCAGTGGCTTTGTTTTCCTTTAAAGTGGTTGCCTTCTCCAGTCTTTGTGCTAATTATCAACCAGCATTAGGTATCACCTGGCAGGATAGAAATGGTCCAAGCACGTCACTGCCCTCCTCCTGTTGCTAGGCAATGACTCCTTCACCTGAGATGGACAAAATAGGTCAGAAGAGATTCCATAAAGGAGCCTCCATTTGAGGTTAGCACAGTGGCCCCTGGGAAGGAGACAGGACAGGGAAGCCTCTCTTGGGACCACCCACTCAAGTGACTTCATTGTCCTTTTTTCTCACTAGTCCTCAATTCAATGTGCTTGACAATGACAACCCTGGGTGTGGCTCAGTGTGTGTTACCTAGCCCTGTCCCCTGAGAGAGACTTCCCCATCTACTGGCTCATCATTCAGCCTTCACTTCATTATGATAGGTGACTGTTCAGACTGCTCAATTCAATGCTCCCAGCCTCACTGACAGTAGCTTTCAAGCGTTTGCACTCAATCTTAGATGTTCTTCCAGAGGTGCTGAGGCCAACATCTAGCACATTCAAGAGACTCCGAGCAGGTGGCAGGGAAGGACGTGGAAAATACAGTCAGCTTTAGTTACATAAACCTTGTCTGAATGCCAGTCCTGCTGTCTACTGACCATGCCACAGTAGGCACTTATATCTTGTTGGAGTCTTTGTTTTCTCTTGTATTAAAAAGTAGGCGCTTTCTCCTAGGAAACAGCCCAACAGAAATATGAGCTGCACAAGAGTGCTTATTTGGACTGTAACTACAACAACAAAAATAAACTTTAAAAAACTTCTAAAATTAATATTGTTGTTAGATGAATGGGAACTGTCAAGATGTAAAGGTGTTTGCAGTGCAAGCCTGACAGCCTGAGTTTGATCCTCAAATTCTACATAGGCATACACAAAAAATAAAGGTAATGAAAAAATGAATGGTATTATTTTGGCACATATGTATGGTGAAATACCAGACAGGCAGTAAAGCAAACAAGGCAGGATGGCCCAGAAGTTAAGAGTGTGTATTACTCTGCCAGAGAACCTGAGTTAGAGTCCCAGCCCCCACACAAAGCAACTCATAACTGCTCCAGGAAATCTGAACAACTCTGGCTTCCTTGAGAGTGCAGCACAGCTTGTGTGTGGACATGGCAAGAAAGCAAGTCTTTTCTGAGATATAGAAGCATGGGGCTCCATACTCTTTGTGGACAGACATTTGCCGATGCTGCTGAGGAGATGTGTAGACTTCCAGCATTTGTACACACTTGTAACAGTCACAGTGAAACTGACCAAGGCTCAATAGTTGGATTAGTGGATTATGGTAGGATTGAAAAGATGGTGTCGATAAGAGCTTCAGCACTGTTCATGATAAGCATGTAGGTGACACACCCTTAATATGATTTTGTTTGGAGTCTGAGGGGGTCGCTCACTTGGTAGAATGTTTGACTGGTATGCAGGAAACCCAAGGTTTTATGCTTAGCATCACCTAAAACTGGGTATAGTGATTCACACCTGTACCCCCAGCACTTAGAAAGGAGAATCTGTTTGGGTTATGCTTCATTACATAGAAAGTTCAAAGCCAGACTAGGTTGAATGAAGTCCTGTCTCAAAAAAAATGTAGCTTGTTATTTTGATTTTTTGAGACAGTCTCCTACAGCCATAGTTGGCTTCCAACTTGCTGTATAGTAAAAGGAGACCTCAAATTCCTAATAATCCTCCTTCTCTACCTCCCAAGTGCTGGGAGTCCCTTTAAATTTAACAAATCTCTCCTTGAATGTCACTTATTTGTTGCAGAAAAGTAGCATGGTTCTGTGGAGTTTCTCACATGCTGGGTTTGCCATTTGTTTTGTGTTGGACATGCTGCTATTTTAGTTTTCTGTGCCACAAGAGGAGACCTGGCTAGATGCAGCCTCAGTTCTGAGGAATAATGCTGTCCAGGAGGAAGTATAGTGCTTCTGGCTGGCAAGCTCGGAATGTTCTCCTTCCAAGCCCTTAACTCGTGAACAAACTGTTGACCCTAGTGTGAGCTCTGTCCTCTACCTAGATAAAGCCTGAGAGTTTTCAGGCTCACTGGACACTTTCTTCAACCTGTGACTTCGAGGGTGGCACCCCAAGCCTGATGCATGGAGCCCAGATTTATCTCTTTTGCCATGCTCTGGTGGCAGAGGTGGTAGACTGATGAGGCTTTGGGTCAGAGGTGCTTATCTGGCAGCTTGCTGTATCCCTGATCTTGAGCTGACCCCTGGGATGGGCATGATGGCTATATGGTCCTGTGGGATTCTATGCTCAGGGCTGAGATCTGTACTTATAGCACCATATGTCTCTTCTCTGACACTTTCTGAAGGTGAGCACTTGATAACCCTTTTCTCTGAAGGTGTTAACAAGACTCACTTATGGAGTGGATGGTCGCCTGCTGAGTTTCAAGTGCCTGGTCTGGTATGTTAGCTCCTGCCGTAGAGTTGGAGCCACCCCTTGATTGGCTTGGCAGAAGTCTGTAAGAATCCTTTAGGTTCCCCCTGGTTCTTGTAGAGGCCAGACTAGAGAATTAAAGGGGGTGTTGTAAGGGTTGCACCCACATCCTTAGGTTTTCAGAGTGGCACAGGTTTCACACAGGTGGCTATGCAGGTGTCCTAGGAAATGGAAAAGAACATTCTTGTGTTTGTAGCAAGTAGGTTTACTGGCATGTCACTTTCAAGCTGAAGAATCTGAGGCTCAGTTGGTAGAGTGCTTGCCTGGCTTGCATGAAGCCCAGCATAAAATGAGCAAATTTGTGCAAACCTGCAATCCCTGCACTCAGGAGGAGTGCTGGAGGAGCAGATGTTCAAAGCTGTCTTCAGCCAATAGCCAGTTTGAGGCCAGCCTTGGCTACATGAGACCTTAAAAAAAAAAGAATCTGAGAAATAAATAAGAAAAGACAGAGCAGAGAGAGAAAAAGCAGGAATGAAATCAGGCCTGGGTTACTGAGTGAGGGCTGTTGTCACCCACCAGTGGTGGCAGTCCCTCTCCCAGGGCTGGGAAGGTAGTGGGGCTCAGGCATCCACCCTTTAACAACTAGCTTGCAAAATTTCTCAGGGTTTTATGATTGCTTCTTGCTCACTAGACAAGGCAGCTCCAGCTGGCTAGCACAGCCCAGGCAGAACCTGCTAGCTGTGGTCACTTTGCCCTAGGGAGTCCATGTCCTGAGAGTTGTTTGTGAGATTCATGCACAGAGATCTGGCACAGCACCTGTTTCCTTATCTTCCAGGGCTGATGGCTTTATTGTACTTACCTTGTCATGGCTTTGGATTTTTATTTATTTATATGTGTGTGTGTGTGTGTGTGTGTATGAACATCAGAGGACAACTTTGTGGTTGTTGGTTTTCTGTCCTACTTTATATGGATTCTGGGATGTCAAACATAGATCACTGGGCTTTCTCACACCCCAACTTCTGTTCTTCACTTGTCATTATGTCCTGGAGATAGCTCTGCAGTTTTGTCTGGGAACATAGCCCAGTGCTGGAGCATCTACCTAGTATGTGCAAGGCCATAGGGTCCATCCCTAGAACCACAAAACCAAAACGAGACAAAAGCCTCCTGTAGCCATGAAGCCAGTCTGCTGAGTATTAGCTGCCTCTGTTCTTCCCAGCACCACACAGTGAGCAGATTTGCTAGAGGCTGTCTGATGATTTTGCCGGCATGTTCTTTGGAGGAAAATGTCAGAGCTTCTTTGCTGATTTACTCTCTGCCTGGGGGTTTAGGTAGATGGTGGATATGTGATTCCAGTAGACTTCATCCAGGCCCCTCGAGTACTGGTGAGTTTCCATAGGTAATGCAGGAAAGTACGTGGCTTCGACTACCCACAGCTGCAGCAATTGTAGAGATGAGTGCTCTGGGTGGGTGGGGTATGGGCCCCATGCAGGGGTTCTGAGGAGTTTACCTCACAGCAAGAGTGACAGGCCTAGTTGTAAACTCAGTGGGTTCAAGGTAACCTGGCTCAAGCTAATGCTGAGTGCATGTGCCCTTGTGCTTCCTGTGAAACAGGAAATGTGGTGGCCAACAGTGACTGTCAAGATGACAGGATCTAGAACCACCCTCTGGGCATGCCTGTGAGGGAGTGTCCAGATTAAGTTACCTGAAGTGAGCAGCACCATGCCATAGGCTGGTCTCTCAGAGTGAAAGGAGTTAGCAAGCTGACTGCCAGGATCCATCTCCTCTACTTCCTGAATGTGAATGCAGAGTGGCTAACAGCCTCAAACCTCACCTCTTCCAACTTAAACTGTAAGACAGAGTAAACTCTTTTCAAAACAGGATTTCTCTGTGTAGTCTTGTCTGTCCTGGACTTGCTTTGTAGACCAGCCTGGCCTCAAACTCATAGAAATCTGCCTGCCTCTGCCTCCCTGAGTGCTGGGATCACAGGTGTGTGCCCCCACAACCAGCTAACTTTTGTAAGTTTCTTCTTTTGTCACAGTTCCAGGACAGTAACAAAAAACGTGGGAAGGAAAACAAAGCAGCTCTCTCATAGGAACAGAACAGCCAGCAGCCCAGACTGAGGTTGCAATTCCCTGGCCAGGCCCTCTTATTCCTTCCCTACCCCTCCCTGAATGGCAGGTGCTCTCAGCTAGGGTGGGGCTGAGAACAGCCCCAGAGCAGCAGGATTCTCAGTAAAAAAAAAAAAAAAAAAAAGAGAGAAACCCAATTAGAGAGGGAGAAGCAGGGCCCTCCCCCCTCCACTTGTGCTGCCCCATTTTTTGGCACATCCCTAATCCCGGGTTCCCTGCGAGCTGTGACCATTCACCTGCAACTTTCAGAAGTCCTGATCAGCCTGAATGTCACAACAACACAACAGGCTTGACTCAGAGAATGACAAATCACAGGGTGGGTCTCCTAGGGCTGTGGGAGGAGCCAATTCCATCAGAGACGGTTGGTCTATTTCTCTGTTTGTATTCATTTTCATTTCTTGGAATATTGCTTCATGATCACAAAATGGCTGCTGCAGATCCAGACATTACTTTTATGCCTCAGGCTGAATTACAGAATTGGAGAAAGAAAACAGTGTGGGTCTCAGGAAAGCAGAAATTTCTCCTGAAGTTTGTCAGAAGTATCCTGTGGCTACTCCTAGATGAGCATTTTTAGCCAGGCCTATTACCTACCACTGCGGATGGCAGGATACCAAAGGGGTCAAGTCCAGTGTGAACTGGGAGCAGCTTGGCAGGAAGGGACAGTTAGCCCTTGGCTCTAAGTGACCAGGTTCTATCTACTCTTGGTGCCTTGTAAATGGTGGGTGAAGGCTCGGCAGCCTGCAGATGGTTTTTGGTATCTTTTTGCATCTGCTAGTCCCCATTTGACGGCTCCGCCTGCTGAATGTCTCTTCCCATGGAAGCACCTGCTTGGCCCTCAGCCACTCATCTTCATTATCCCAGGCACCCACTGGGTAGCCCATGCTTAGGGACAGCTCATCCATTGCCTGTGTTTCCAGACCAAGGCCTGGCCTTCTTCACTGTGGTAAGAGGGACCACGATCCAAGGTTGTGGTAAAATGTAATAGCTTAGGAGGAGTCAAGGCTGTCTGGAAATATTGGGTAGCTGTAGGATTGTTTTATTGTCGAAGACAGACGGCCAAGTGAGTTTATGGGACCCTTTCTGGATCCCTCAGGAAGCTCAGAGGCTGACATTGCTCTGGATACAGGGTTACACCCCCTGTCTCCTCCTTGGATTCCCTCCTTCCCTCCCTTTCTCCCTCTTTCCTTTCCTCTTTCCCTCCTTCCCTCCTTCCCATCTTTTTCATCTTACAGAAATCTGTCAGCCTGTAGCTCAAGGCAGATATGTGATACACAGCTCTGTGGCCACTCACCTGGGGAGGTGGTCCTGTTCCCAAAGTACTGGCCACAGAGAAAGCCACAGGAACACACCATATTACTGTCTCCCTACCTAGAAAGTATGCACAAGGCACTGGCTGGGGCAGGCCAGCTAGAGAAACTGCTTTTACTTCCTTGTTGTTTGATTTCTTGGATTGATCCTCTAGTGTGGGTTACCATTTTAACATAGAGAGGAAGGGAGGAAGCAGAGGAAGGGGAAGGAGCAGAGGAGGGAAGAGAAGCAGTGGGGAGGCAGACAGGAGGGAAGCAGGTCTCTCTTCTTCCTGGAGAGCCAGCACTGGTCCAGTCCTCTTCAGCCCCCTGCCTCTGTGACGTCTCCTAAGCTGCCAGCCTGGCATTTTCAGCACCTCATACACACTCCAACATCTTGATATTTCAAGTATTTCTCTTGGGGCTTATCTGCCTGAGACTGGGACTATGCTGAGCCTGTCTCTGTGACTCCATGGTCCCTGAAACACAAGATTTTCCCTGGCTTCTGACTGTTTTTCTCTCTCATGCATTCTGGAGGTTCTCAGTTAGAGTTCATCTGCACAGCGTGGGCCAAGACCTCTTGAGTGTAGACACCCCGACCCATAATATGCTGTTTGTCCTCTATCTAGGCTGATATGGAAGAACCTCTAAGTGACTGTGTTTTTACAGAAGTCTGGGCCTGGTTGTTCAAAGGGTGTGGAAGAAGCCATGTTCATTCCTCTTCTAGGACCCAGGTTTCCGTGTTGCTAGCTACTGTCAATCACTGTGACTCACTATGAAGTTCCCAGAATCTACATATCTGTTCCCACATTTATGGCTTTCCCAGAGGACATCAGAGTGTGGCTTGGTTCCTCTGACCCGCCATAGTTCACTTGGCAGAATTATTTAGACAGACTAAAGAACCAGGTCACTGTCAGTGGCTATGTGGTTAAGGAGATCAGTAAGAAGCAGAGGCTGTTGTGAGCTTGGAGTTCTTCTCTATGGATGGAGAAGCAGCCTATATAGCAGAGGCCAACCTCAATGAGAGGCATGATCTTCATGCCTCTACCTCCGAAATGCTGGATTAGGATTTGGAGCAGCATGGCCAGCTATGGAGATCCATAGTTCTGGCCTTTGAAAGGGGTGCCCTGCCTTCACACAGAGCCTGCTTGGAAATTCAAGTTCTCTAGCCTTGTTTTTTACTCCCTCCCTGCTCTGAACAGTAGGATTACTTGCAGAGCCTGCAGCCTCCCTTGGGCACAGGGAAGGAAGCCAGGAGTGTACCCCATAGGAGGTTCTGAGTCCAAACCACCACAGAAGGGACAGTGTGTGTGGCACCCTGCTCCTTTTGTTTTGGTACAGGCAGCTGCTGGGAGCACACTGACTTTGCTCCTCACATGCTTTCTACCATAAGTGCTCTTGAAGCCCTGCTATGCTCCTGGAGAAGCTGGAATGCACAAAGCCAGGCCATCCAGCCTCTGCCTCAGCATTTTAAAAATCATGTCTGAAAAAAAAAAATCCTGTCTGATTATCCTATGTTATATGTCTGATATCCACTTGAGTGAGTAAATACTATGTGTGTCTTTCTGCTTCTGAGATACTTCACTCAGGATGATCTTTTTTAGTTCCCAACTTTTGGCTGCAAATTTCATGATTTCCTTGTTTTTGATTGCTGAGCAGTATTCCATTGTGTAAATGTACCACAATTTCTGTATCCATTCCTCCATTGAGGGACATCTGAGTTATTTTCAGATTCTGACTATTATGAATAAAGCTGCTACAAACATGGTTGAGCAAATGTCCTTGTGGTATACTTGAACATAGTTTGTACATATGCCTAGGAGTGGTATAGCTGGATCTTGAGGAAGCACTATTTCTAATTGTCTGAGAAAGCATCAGATTGATTTCCAAAGTGGTTGTTTAAGTTTACATTCCCACCAGCAATGGAGGAGGGTTCCCCTTTCTCCACAACCTCTCCAGCATGTGTTGTCACTTGAGTTTTTGATCTTAGCCATTCTGATGGGTGAAATCTCAGGGTCATTTTGATTTGCATTTCCGTGATGACTAAGGACCCTGAACATTTCTTTGAGTGTTTCTCTGCCTTTTGATATTCCTTTATTGAGAATTCTCTGTTTAGCTCTGTACCCCATTTTTAATTGGACTACTTGGTTTGTTGCTGTTTAACTTCTCGAGTTCTATACTCTGTATATTAGCCCTTTGTCAGATATAGGGTTGGTAAAGAACCTTTTCCAGTCTGTAGCCTGGCGTTTTGTTCTAAAATCTGTACACCTGAAGAAGCTAAGCAAGAAGGAGGACCCTGGGTAAGATGCTCAATCCTCATCCAGAAAGGCAAATGGGCTAGACATCTGAAGAGGGAGAAAACAGGGAACAGGACAAGAGCCTATCACAGAGGGCTTCTGAAAGACTCTACCCAGCAAGGTATTGAAGCAGATGCTGAGACTCATAGCCAAACTTTGGGCAGAGTACAGAGAATCTTATGAAAGAAGGAGGAGATAGAAAGACCTGGAGGGAACAGGAGCTCCACAAGGAGAGTAACAGAACCAAAAAAAATCAGGCCACAAAGGAAGACAATGCAGGCAGTCCTAATGAGACCTGATGGGCTAGAGTCAGAGGAAAGGGAGGAAGACCTCCCCTATCAGTGGACATGGGGAGGGGCATGGGAGGAGAAGAGGGGGGGAGGGGGGGAGTAAGAGGGGACGAGGAAGAGGGCTACAGATGGTATACAAAATGAATAAATTGTAATAAAAATTGGCAAAATACAGGATTTACTACAATTTCATAAATTTAAATAAATAAAATTATTTTATTTAAACTATCAAAAAAAAAAAATAAAAATCCTGTGTGAGACTACATGGCAGACAAACTAAAGAGAACCAGAAAGCCTGTTCTGTGATCTGTGGGCCCCATTCTGCACCTCCAAATGCTAGTTATCTATTCATTTGTTTATGTATTTAGAGTGGTGACTCCATACAAAGAAGTGAGCTGATTTTATAAGTTCTGAGCCTTCCAGAAAAATATGTTAGTACATGTGTGTGATAGGCATTGTCCACAGGGAAAGGCAGTTGCCTGTAGCTCTTGGAATTGCATCACAAGTGAATCTTGGGCATGGTGGGATGCAGCGATTACAAGTGGCCTGCCTGGCTCTGTGCTCTGGGAATGGGAGCGGGCTTTGCCTGCCCGCTTAAGCCTGCCGGGTTTTCAGCCCTTCCTGTTTGCAAACAAGGTTCTCCTGCACAGCTGGCATGTGGGGTCCAAAGACTCACCAGGAATCCCTGCCCAGCAGCTGGAACTCTGCACTTGTGGAGATGCCAGGTCTCCCTTCTCACTCTCCTGGGCATGGCCATGGCAGACTCTGCACTGCTCTGTGAATGCAGAAAGAAGTGCTTGGTGGCTCCTTGCTCATGCTGAAAACAGCGCCACCGACTCCTGCTGACTCTGAAGCCCTGCCTTTCCTCCATTTCTCTAACCACACCAGGGCCAGCTCAGACCCCTTTTCCTGATAGTCACCAGGGCAAGGTTTGTACCCACTGGGCAAGCATCCTACACCCTGGACACATTCTACACTGTCCCCTCCTCCTAACCTTTCCCCTTTTCTTTTTTATTTTCATCATCTGCCTGGTGATTTCTGAGTCCAGCCTGTTGTGAGACAAGGTTCATGTGAGGCTCACGAAGGCCCCAGTCTGGAACTGTGACCTGTCATTTGACAACTAGATCCAGTAGCTTTCATGAAGGCCTCAGCGGGTGACTCCAGCAGGGAAGCTGCATGGGAAGGATCTGCAGGGACAGGGGCCAATGCAACAAGGCCACTAAAGTGCTTAGAACTGACAAGGTTCTGCTTTTCAGCAGCTCTTGAATCTAGTCCCTTCACCCAGAAACTCCCAGTTCTCCTGATTGTCCCCTGTAGCTGGTCTTTGCTACTTTGTAGGTTCTTTTTCCTATCTTTATCCCCCCAGTTTTATCTCCTATCACTAGATACGAGAGAAAGAAAGAAGGATAGAAGTGAGAGGTAGAAATCCTTGACTCCAATTTCTTTCTGCTTTGAGCACAACTACTAACAAATAAAAAGCAACCCTCCCCCAATGAATGACCACCAACCCCGTCTAATGGGACTCTAGCATTTATGTACCCTCTGAAAAGTTCCCAGAGTTCCAAATGTCACACAATCCCAGAGATTATCTTCAGCTAGCAAAACCACACCTCTGCTAGAGCACAAGGCAAATCGTAGTCAGCTGTGAAGCAGCCCCACATCCCCACACCTAGGATTAAGTTGAAAACATAGTCTTATATCTGCTGTTTTTAAAGAAACCAAAATTCCAAAATTGTCATTACGTTCTCCCTTTACTGTCTTGGTTTGTGGACCTCAGTCTATCTCACTGTGGCTACTAGGGTAGAGAGCTGGTGGCATTGTTCCATGTCACAAAACTCTCCTTCCCATAAAGCAGCTGTTCTCTGCCTGTGGGTTGCAGTCCCCTTTGGGGTTGAATGACCCTTTCACAGGTGTTGCCTAAGACCATTGGGAAACACAAATATTTACATTATGATTCATAACAGTATCAAAATTATAGTTATGAAGTATCAATGGAAATAATTTTATGGGAGGGAGGATGGAACTGGGAGGAAAGGATGGAGGTGGATATGATCAGGAAGTAAAGTGAATAAATAAAATAAATTATTAAAATTTTTATGATTGGGGTCACCACAACATGAAGTTCTGTATTAAAGGGTTGCAGCATTAGGGAGTTTGAGAACCAGTGTCCTAAAGTATCCGTGTCCTGCGTGGATGAGTGCACTCTGACAGCACAGCTAGAAGTGCCCACTCTGATCTCAGAAATTTGAACATTGCCACTTTGCTCTTCCCATGCCAGAGGACTCACAAGTGATATGAATGGAGCCAGTGTTCATTTTGTGGGGGTGGAGAGAAGTGAGATGGGGTGGAGATTTGAGTGGAGAAGCTTTCTATGGCTCTGCCTATGAACTGAAGTTCACAGGGAAAAAAAGGCTGCGTCTGTGTGGGATATTCTACAAGCCAGATAGACTGGTGAGAGCTTGTGGTTGTGGAGTGTTGCAATGTTGCAGGTCCAGGAAAAATCACCTTGGGCTATTTTTCAACTCCCCTGGTAGCCATTCCTAGCCCACCTCTGTGTCTGATCTAGCATACCTTTGACTGTACTAGCTTAGCAGGCCATTGGTCTTCACCAACCCCAAAGCTCAGCATGTCTTCAGATAGCACCTAAAGCCTACAGCCAGGGTTCACTGCTGTAATCTGCCTGCCTGAGGGTCCCAACAGTGTATTGTAAAAGGGTCTTGATTATGATTATTTGTTCTGTAACTAGAAAAATGATATAAAAACCAGTTCCACCATGGACTTTGGGGAAACCTGAATCTCCATTTCTAGGCCACAGTTGCTTAGATTTGGCCCATAATAAACTACTTGTCTCATTTGAGGCGGGACTTTTGCATAGACATGCCTCATTCTTCTCCTCACAGATCACTTCCAGCCCTCTCTTTTTCCCTCCCCTCAGCTCTGGCAAACACCATTTACTCCATAGTGAACAGGAAAGTCCCCCAGGGCCCACTCAAAGTGACAGTCTGAACATGTGCTAACCTTCCAACCCTGGTTAGGAGCTCTGAACTGAGTCCCACCTGAGCAGGCTCAGCAGCAGATCCAGGTCCAGCTCACATGTCATGTGTCTTTATTGTTGGGACTGAATGGCCCCACTTCCCCTTATTTAGATACATGCCTATTATTGGCCATTGTCTAGAATGGCTGGTGAGTTATGCAATGGTCCTTGAGTTTATTGAAGCCAATGGGTGATGGTGGTAAACCGAGATAGAGATGTTTGAGGGAGGATTACTCTTTGGCAGAGACTTGGGGGATCATATTAGTGAGAAACAAGTACCTGAGAGCACCTCTTTATTCATCCAGGCTCTAAAGATTCTCACTTCTGGCTGTTTTGATCAACACTCCCAATGAGAACAAATGTAAACCTGTATAAGATGTCTCTTAAGCCTGTGGTATGAAATTGGAGCCCTAACTAAGCAGTAGAATCATGTGTATCCAGAAGAAGGCAAAAATTCAGACAGGCATGCTAGCTGGGTTCTGTCCTCATCTCTGTCGGTCTACTGATTTGGGGTGAGAAGCTGGGGATTACTTTTGACCACATTGAGAGGCAGAAGGCCAAAAGCAGTTTTCAGGCTTGTCAAGGTCAGGGCCCTCATAACTTCCAAAGTGAGTGGGAAGTCCAGTGGATCACATCCTATGAATAAAGAGAACCTCAAAACAAAGCAAACAAAACTACAGCCTAGCTCGCAGTCACCTCATTGTCCCTAAAAGTATCTACCAATGGCACAGTGTCAGGGGGACCCTGGGTTGGCCATACTCCAGGCCTGTAGCTGAAATAGAAGGATTATCTCTGGATAAAGACATCCCACTGGGTGTCAAACTATTCATGAGGCCACTTCTTCAATGCAAGTGACCTGCCTTTCATCAAAGATCACCAAAAAATGCAAGCAGACATACAAATACAACATAGAAAAAATAGAAAGAACAGGTGATAGAGGAACACAGACTCTGGAAAAGAGTTATCAGGGCTGACAGGATGGCTCAGTGGGCACGAGCCCTGGCCCCGCATGCCTGACAACCTGAGTTCAATCCCTGGGACTCACGAGTGGAAGGAGAGAACAAGTTGTCTTCTAACCTCTACATGTGTACACCTTCTCCAGTCCCGTGCAAATAAATAAAATGTAAAAAAAAAAATAGGTAGTCTTTAAAAGAATTAAACATATTCTATTCAAGAATATAAAAAAGAAAAAAATTAATTTCAATAGAAAATTGGAAATTTAGAAAATTATAGCAGCTCTGGAAAAAAGTAGACATTCTATTTTTTTTTTTCCTGAAAAATCTAATAGCAAATTAGGAACACCTTGAGTGTCTTTTACCAGACATTAGAAATAGCTGAAGAAAGAATTAATAATCTGAAAAGGAGGTCAGAGGAAAGTACACATTCTGAAGTCAGTAGAGATAAAAATCTAAGACAGGACAATGGGCCTTAGGCACAAAGAATGCAGTAGATGGACCAAGTTTCAGAAGTAGACAGGCTGTCCTTTCTAATGGAAAGCACCAGAAAAGCAAACTGGGCCATAGCCGCCCATGTGTTTCAACTTGATCCTCTTGCTTCCACATCAAGAGTGATGGAATTCAGGTGTATGCCATGCTCCTGGTTACACACAGGTAGGGTTTTTGTTTTAAATTACATTTTTTTTTCATGTGTGTGTATTTATGTGTGGGCACATGGATGCAAAAATGAAAATGTGGAAGTTAGAGGACAACTGTGGAGTCCTCTACTTCTGCTGTGTGAGTCCTGAGGTTTGAACTTAAGTCATTAGGCTTTACTCTTTGAGGTAAGATACCTCAAAGAGTGGGCTCTCTTCTCCCACTGTGTGGGTTTGAATTCAGGTTGTCACGCTTTGTAGCAGGCACTCTCATCCTTTGAATCATCTCAGCAGCCCCAGGCATAAGTGTTTTAATATGCTTTGTGCTTGTTAGTTATCCTGCATTACAATCTTCCTATTTCTTGCAGGCTCCAGGAATTGCTTTTCATGTAGCTGAAAATTCTAAAAGCAGTAGCTTGGGCCAGGCTCTTCCCTAAAGTTCTTTGGGTCTGGGCTCGCTAGTGCATCTATGTGTTAGGCCTGGTGGTACATGCCTTTAGTCAGAAGGCAAAGACTTCTGGTCCAGGCTGTTGGTCCTGGGTCCTACAAGAAAGCAGGCTAATCAAGCCATATGATGCAAGTTAGTAAGCAGCAATTCTCAGTGTTCTCTGCGTCAGTTCCAGATCTTTGCCTTGTTTGAGTTGTTGCCCTGAGTCCCTTCAAGATGGACTACGATATGGAAGTGTACGCCAAATGAACACTTTATCCCCATCTTGCTTCTGGTCATGGTGTTTCATCATAGCAATATTAACCCCAAATAGGACATTAGGTGAAGTGTTTGCCAAACAAGTATAAAGACTTGAGTACAGATCCCCAGCACTCATGTAAAAGCTGGGCGCAGCAGCACAGACTTAGAATCCCAGCACTGAGGAGGTAAAGATTCCTGGGGCTAGCTGGCCAGCCAGTCTAGACAAACCAGAGAGCTTCAGGTTCAATGAGAGACCTTGTCTTAAAAAATGAGCTGTAGGAGATGGCTTAACAGGTAAAGGTGCTGATGACTCGAGACTGATCCCTGAAACCCATATGGTGAAAGAAGAGAATGGATTCCCAAAGTTTTCCTTCTGACTTCCACAGACACATCAAGCATAAACACACACACACACACACACACACACACACACACACACACACACACA
>NW_026592666.1:14497348-14544393 GCF_907164565.1 Psammomys obesus | reverse complement strand
ACACACACACACACACACACACACACACACACACACACACACACACAGAGAGAGAGAGAGAGAGAAATAGATAAATTAAAAATATTTTTAAAAAGGTAGAGAGTAATTGAAAACACTTGGCACTGACCTCTGACTTATACACACATGCTCTCATACATGCATACACACACATGAACATAAACACATGAGCATGTAGCCACATCTCTCTCTCTCTCTCACACACACACACATACATACACCTGTCCCACTGATACGACTGTTCACCTTCCAGAAACCCGTTTCATCACATGGACTTAGAACTTCAACAAGTGAGCTTAGGGAGGTGACATAATGTCTTATCTAGAAGGATGACTTGTCCATGGCAACTCACTTTATGCTTTTGATTAACATACCATTGCAAGGCTATTCCACAATTTCTCTGCTCAGTTTTCTTTTGCTAAAAGCTCAGATTCATTCAAATTTTGAGCTACTGGGAACATGCTACTTCAAGCAAGCATTCACTGGCAGGTTTATTTTGTGAGCACAAGTTTTTATTATGTTGAAGGACTAGGCCTTGGAGTCAGCAAATGCCCCTATCTGGTCTTATTCTGAATTTTCATGATAGCCACTGCCAGTGAGAGTTTTCTCATGTGTTTACTGCCTACTCTATGTCTTTATGTGACATATTATCAGACCTTTTTAGCCTCTATTTCATTGAGCCATTTGTCATTTTTTTAAAAAAAGATTTGTTTATCTACTATGTGTACAATGTTCTGTCTGCATGTGTGCCCAGATGCCAGAAGAGAGCATCATATCTCATTATAGATGGTTGTGAGCCACCATGTGGGTGCTGGGAATTGACTCAGGACCTCTGGAAGAGCAGTCAGCATTCTTAACCTTTGAGCCTTCTCTCCAGCCCTGCCATTCGTCGTTTTAAATTTTATAAAATTTGTCATCTTATTATTGAGTTGTATCAGGTTTTAATGTATTTTTGGATTATGAGGCTGGAGAGATGGTTTCATGTTTAAGAGCACTGGCTGATCTTATGGAGGACCCCAGTTTGATTCCCAGCACCTACATGGTGGCTTACTACCATCTGTAACTCCATCCCCATGGGATCTGATACCCTCTTCTGGTCTCCTCTAGCAAGCACACAAGTGATGTACAGACATGCATCCAGGTAAAAATTTAAATATATATAAATAATTGAAGTCCTTTATCATAGATATATGTTTACATATGATATAAATATATATATGTATATGCTTGTTATACATTTTAAATTATGTTATATATAATATAAACCTCTTCTCCTAGTTCATGTCACCTATTGAGTTTCAGTAAGTTTTAATTTCAGTGAAGTCTAGTGTTGTGTCCTGACTTTAAAAGTCTTTGTTTCCCTAAATAGAGGAATTTTGAACTTTAATTCTTGCTTTTGATACAATCATCCATGGTGTTACACCTGGAAGGTGGTGGAGACTCACTTTTTGTCACTCTTCCTGCAGTTCAGGGCTCCTTTTCTTCTCTATTGAAGTGCTGTGTTATCCTTGTCAGAGAAGATTTGAACAGGTAAGTACGGGACATTTGTGGAGCTTCTCCTAGGGTCCTTTGGTCTGTGTATCCATTGTTTGAAGGTATGGCTTTGCTGGTTAGTGTTTAATCTCTGGGTGGATTTCAGAACATTTACATGCCATGTCTTCCCAAGGGAATTTCCTATGGCTCTCCTATTCAGGTGTTTTTATTTTTATAAGACAAGGTCTTGCTAAGTAGCTCATCCTAGGCATGGATTCATGACCCTCTGACTTGTAGCTCCAGGCCTTACTTTTCTCTTCAGGTTTTTTTAAACACTTTCCTCAATGCTGATATGTAATTTCTGGTGTAGAGATTTTAGACAGATTTTGATAAAATTGTAACAGTGACTTCTCTTTTGAAAAGTAAATAATTGCTCATACATAAACCAAAGCTGACTCTTTTTACTCTCCATTGCATCCTGCAGCTTCCTATACTCATTTGCATCTGGTCATCTGTTTGCTTATCTTTGCAAGATTTTCTTTTTTTATTATGCAATCATTTCTTTTTTTTCTTTATTAATTATACTTTATACACTTTGTATCCCCCCCTGTGGTTCTCTCCCTCCTCCTGTCCCAATCCCTCCCTTCCTCCACCCTCTGCATGCATGCCCCTCCCCAAGTCCACTGATAGGGAAGGACTTCTTTTCCTTCCTTCTGATCCTAGTCAATTAGGTCTCATCAGGAGTGGCTGCATTGTCTTCTTCTGTGGCCTGGTAATGGTGCTTCCCCCTCAGGGGGAGGTAACTAAAGAGCAGGCCAATCAGTTCATGTCAGAGACAGTCCCTGTTCCTATTACAATGGAACCCACTTGGATACTGAACTGCCATGGGCTACATCTGTGCAGGGGTCTTAGGTTATCTCCATGCATAGTCCTTGGTTGGAATATCAGTCTCAGGAAAGACCCCTGTGCTCAGATTTTTTGGTTCTGTTGCTCTCCTTGTGGAGTTCCTGTCCTCTCCAGATCTTACTGTTTCCCACTTCTTTCCTAAGATTCCCTGCACTCTGCCCAAAGGTTGCCCATAAGTCTTAGCATCTACATTGATAGTCTGTAGGGCAGAGCTTTTCAGAGGTCCTCTGTGTCAGGCTCCTGACTTTTTCCCTCTTTTCTCCTTCTGATGTCCAGCCTCTTTGCCTTTCTGGATAGGAATTGAGCATTTTAGCAAGAGTCCTCCCTCTTGATTAGTTTCTTTAGGTGTACAGATTTTAGTAGGTTTATCCTATATTATATGTCTATATGAGTGAGTATATACCGTGTACATCTTTCTGCAAGACTTTCTATATGCATGCGCAAAGAATCACAACAAGGCCAGAGAGACATGTGATTTTGCTTCTTTCTTTCCCCCAAAAGGAAGAGCCTTTCTGTGGGCTCTCGAGCAAAGGCACCCTTGCCCAGCTCCTGACTCTGGTCACCAGGTTGAACTTCGTTTTTCTTTCTTTTCCGACCCTCTGAAATGTCTTCTGATGCCTTTAGATGTGGATTCTCTCTTTTGTCTACATCATACCATCCTCAACTTCCAATCTCATTGGTTACTCCATTTCCTAGATTGAGGAACTGGAGTTAAAGTGGTTATGAGTTGCCTTGTGGTTGCTGAGAATTAAATCCAGGTCCTTTGCAAGAGCAGCACCAAGTCCTCTGAACTTCTGAGTGATTCCCCCAGGCCCCTTAATGTTTTATCTTTTTACTTTTAAATGCATCCAGACTAGAGAATTGTGGTAACATTTTGGCTCTGATTCCCCCAAGGGTAGCATTTCCATGGCCCCTGAGCACCATCAAAATCTGAAAATGAGCAGATAACCTGTAGCATGTAACTTGCAGACTGTATTTAAGGTTCACCCGATTCCCCATCATGCTTTATGTGGTCCGACTGGCAAGCTGTTCTTGATTCCATCTCCGCAAACATGGAACAATACTTGCTTGAACAATTTTTGGGGGAAACTGGATTGCATATGGTAAAATGCCCTTGGATTTGGGTAACCTGCTGTTTTCAAGTGACACATATTTTGTAAAAAAGCTGTATAAATGATTATGTCAGCCTCAGGCTCTGGCCCCTCCCCTCATGCTGGGCTTTTTAGCTGTTATAAGTTTACAGCTGGCTTAAAATCCCAGACTGTTTGGAACCAAATGTTTATATCCCAAATACACTGTAAGACAGCGGGACAAAGGTCAGGCCACTGGCTTAAAAAAGTGCCTACATGTTCCAGCATGTTTCCAGAATCAAGGGGACTTGGGGTAGCAGTGGCCTGCAGAGACTGTTCCTGTAAGGACAGCCTCACTAAAGCCACGATGCACTCAGGGAACATGATACCAGAGGACAGATCATACTTCCTGCCAGCTTGCAGTGACATTTTGGTGCCCAGACAGTAGCCACATTGTGGCATCTGTGCGAGTGACTCATGACATTATCCAATAGTCTCTTAGTCTTTGTAATAAGGAAAGGAGTCCCAGCTGTTGGGTCTCTCCAGCTATGGGGGTACTTTGGAGCAGAGTGGACTACAAGCATTTATAAAGCCTCTTCAGGCCCCATTTATTCCTGGTTGGGAACCTGCCCATGCTGTGTACCTTGGGGGAGAGGGACAGTGGGAAGGGTGTCAGTCTTATAGTCAAGCTTGCTTTCCTCTGGGATTTCTTCTCTTTATAGCCCTTTTGTACCAGCTTGTTTCTCTAGACTTATAACTCAGGAAGGGTGGATCCAGGGAAGACTGTAAATTAGACAAAGAGTCTATTCAGAGCCCTTTTCTACCCTTTGACACTTTAAATCCTTTCAGTCTTAGGAAGCCAATGGCTCCTCCCCTCTTCTTTTTATATAACAAGAATTCAGAAGAACAGGCTAAGTTATATTAATTTTCATTCATGTAAAAGACTGGCCAAGAATCATATCTTATGAGAGAATTCTACTGAACAAAGACACCAAAATCTATAAGCGATGCTTAACCACACTGGGCTGGCTAACACTCTATTTCTTAAATCTTAGTACTACAGACAGGGGTTGGAGGACCCCAGCTTAAGGGAACTCAGCCAAAGCTGCTACAGGTTTAAAACCTAGAAAGCTTTCAGCTCAGTGGTTAAGGCTCAGCTTGTACCAGCACTGGCCTTTGGACATTTTTCAATCTCCTCAAGCTGCCATTTCTGTTTCTGAAACAAGGTCCAGGTAGGGCCTCTCAGGGTACAAGTGTAGACTCTCACGGTAAACCCGCAAGCACTTAGGATTGCATGTCCAGTTCCTGGCTCATCTGGGCAGAGACAGGTGGGCAGAACAGATTCCAGGCAGATGTGGGCTAGAGCATACAGCAGCTACAAGTGTACCATTTGTTTTGCTGTACGCCATAGCCTGAGGGATCTCCACCTTTAGGGGACCTAGGAAAAAGTGGGGCTTCTAGAAGAGGCAAAGGACTCCAGTGCAATCACCAGGTAGAGAAGAATCAAGAGTGTACAGCCACAGGAGTGGTGAGCTAGTCTAGTTGTGGAGTCTAGCCAGTGGGAGGCTGTCAGGAAGAGGCAGAGTTCCAGGTTGGCCCCATGCTTCATCTAACTAAACCCAGAGGCACTAACCTGAGATAGGCTCAGGCACCTGAATTCTCCTGCCATGTCTGCATTTATTAGATACAACTCCATCTAAAATGGCTATTTCCTCTTTAGTACTTCTCCGGATGGTCCAGTTCATTGTACTATGACGTTGGCAATGTCTCTAAGGTTCAGAAACAGTAAGTGGCTTCTTGCCAGAACACACACAGTCCTTCATGGGACGGGCCAGTTCACTGTCCTGTAACACTGGTGGCATCTCTAAGGGTCAGTTACAGTAAATGATTCCCTTTTAGAAGCAATACTGCTTTTTGTATGGTTTAGGAGATCTAGATAGCAAGCAGGGACCCTGAGTTGATTTTAAACACAGCCTTAGGCGGGAATCGCTGAGATAACAAGCTGGCTAACACTTGGAAGACAACAGAAATGCCATGAAAGGGCAATGCCTTTTCATATTTAGTACCTAGAAAGTCTTGCAAAATAGAAAGCAATGGGTCTCAATACTGACATTTGAAAAATGTTGTCAGAGATCCAGAACAATACTCTGAGAGACAAAGAGGGCAAGTGCAGCCCAAAGGGAGAGGCCATGCCCAGCATGCTCCAAGCTTTATCCCTAGCACTTTCAGACAAAAGTAGGGAAGAAAAAGAATGGGAGGAGGGGAGGGAGAGAGAGGGAGAAGGCAGAAGTTGAACAGATAAGTGGATAGATAGGCTGAAGTCCACAGTGTAGAAGAAATGAGCACTATAAGAAGGTGCTGAGCTGACTCAGAAAGCTAGGGTTATCAGGAAATCGGTGGCTTATTTTCCAGTGGTCAGAGATGAGGTCATTTGAGAGAAGGCAAGATAACAGTAGAAGGACAAGCCAGGAAGTATGCACTGCACCCGCCAGTTGTTTGAAAAGGAAGCTGTAAAAAAAAAATCAATAAAGACTTAGGAACAAGGAAATAGACAGGCCCTTGGGAGGGATCCTTTGCTCTACCTCCAGGAACAAGTGGCTTACTGCTTGCCAAACACCACAAGAAATCAAGAGTTTCACTAAGTATGGCAGAACACAGAAGGCGTCTTAGACAGGGCAGGAGTAATTGTAGTCTTTACTTGTGATCTGGAAACAATGGTCTGTGGGAAATCTGTCACTGGGGAAGTCAAATGACAGGGTCACACTTTGGTGAAGAACCAACCTCATGGCTTCTTCCTGTCTGGTAAGCTTCAAACTGTCATAGCCAGGCTACTAAGATGCAAATGTTAAAGGTTTTACTGAAGGATATAGTACCTAAGCTCAAAATACACATCAGGTCAAAAGACAGCAGTAGTTTTTTGTTTTTGTTTTTCCAGTTCTTGGAAACTTTATTAACACTGGGCCAGAAGGATATTCAAAGTGGAGGGACAAGACTTAGAACTGTTCCCAACCTCCCACCATTTCCTGACCTCATGTCTGAGAGGATGGAGGTATGTTTGCCTCCATTAAGTCTGTACAGAAGCTCCTCCAGACTCTACCCAACCCTTGGGCTGCCTGGGGCATCCCTGGAGAACCTCAGGTCCATTTCTTTCCTTTACCCACCTTGGTGGAATGTGCCCATTACCTATGAGATTTGCCACCCCCAGGCTCTTCTCTGCTGTGGTCTGATGGTCCCCCTGACCCGTTCATATGCATGTCCCTCCATCCAATTCCCAAAGGCCCTCTTTCCTACACTTCTTGTCAAACATTTTTTTTAATAATGTCTGGTACCTAAAGCTACTTCATAGTCATCTTCTTCCTCCTCCTCTTCCCACTCCTCATCTTTTTCCTCCTACCCCTCACCCTTCCTCCCGTTGTCCTCTTCCTGTTCCTTCCTTTTCCTACCCTTTCCTCCTTCCTCTTCCCTTCCTTTTCTTCCTCATACTTGGGTCTTGTCCTCTAGTGCCCACTTTGGAGCATGGAAATTTCTAGACAGTAAAAAGCCAGGAAGTGTACCTTCCTCTAATACTCTCATGCTTCTCTACCAACTATTGTCCATTTTATCCACCAGGGGCCTTGAAACCTTGGGGCTAAAGATTTACCAACCTCTCTGCTTTCAAAAAAGGAACAATAAAGGGCCAGTGACCATTCTCCAAGTTTGCCTTCAGGGTCCTAGAATGGGATTTATATTTAAGCAGAGGGAAAGAGTTACGAAGAACTAAGCAGGCCTGGTCAAGCTGTAGTCCTGCCCACCCAGTCTCCAATCTCTTCTCCCCTGTAGTCATGTTGTCCACTGTCAGTACCGTGGAAATTCTTTCTTGGCAGATAAGTTCTTCTCCTTTCCTTCTCCCAGCATGACACTGGGGAAATTCCAGTTCCCTGGGGTTCCATCTCAACAGTCTGATAATAGAAAGTAAGGTCACCAGCATCTTTGTGTGAAATATCTTTACTCCTGTCAGAACAGTTATAGGGTCAGTCTGGGTGATAGCCACTCGTGCAGAACAGGGTAGGCTCCCTCATGAGGGCCATTGCCAGACCTTTCCAGGCTGCTACCCACCTACCTGCTGCTGGCCTGGAGAGACAGAAGGTTCTGAAAAAATGTCTAAGGAGCAGAGGTTTCTAAGACACTTCTTTTATTCCTTTGAGCATATGTTTGTTTTGTTCCAATTTGGATTTTTTAAGGTGTGCATG
Organism: Psammomys obesus; assembly: GCF_907164565.1. Classification (NCBI taxonomy): domain Eukaryota; kingdom Metazoa; phylum Chordata; class Mammalia; order Rodentia; family Muridae; genus Psammomys; species Psammomys obesus. The sequence continues at coordinate 14,536,697 of NW_026592666.1, read as the reverse complement.
AGAGAAAGAGACAGAGAGAGAGAGAGAGGCAGAGAGACAGAGATAGAGACAGAGACACAGAGAGAAAACAGACATTCATACCATACACATACATCTTCAGTAATGATGTAGACCTTTGTGTGTTTGTATATGTGTGAGCATGTGTCCTTCTTCAGGTAATACCCACCTTTTTGTGTTGGGACAGGGTGTCTTAGTGGCCTGGAGCTCTTAGTTAGGTGGTGCAGGCTAGCCAGGGATCCTTATTTCTTCATCTCTCCAGAGCAGGTATTATAAGCTTTAACCACTATGCCCAGTTCGGATTTTGTCTGTCTGTCTGTTTTAATGTGCTAAAGTTAGATCTTCCTGCTGGCAGGACAAGTATTTTAATGGTTGATCTACTTTACCAGGCCCATTTGAACTGGTTTTTAGATGCAGGTTCTTAGGCCTTGCCTCATACCAACCGACTCAGACTTGGAGGCCAGGCTCAGGGACTTGGCATCAGTGAGCATATGAAGCCTTTGCTGTCAGCTCTCAGGCTGCTGATAATTTGACCTTGAGGTTTGCAACCCTCACTCAAGAATGACTTCTCATGAGGTTAGCTTTGAGCAAGCCTTGGCTAGTTTATCCTGGGTTTCTTTCTGTTAGGGCACAGGGTTCCTACCATGTCTATATGTTCCTTGTAAATGCTTATGAAATGGTCTACGGTCTCCCAAGGAAGTTTGAACAATCATCTTATCCCCAATAAACACTTATCACAGGGCCTGGCACTGACTATCAAACCATTTTATAACCAGCCCATATATGGGATGGGTTGGGTTTCCCCACTCTCCCTTCAAGGAAGTGACACCATAGTATCATGGACTGATTTGTTCAAAGTCCCCCAAGTAAAAGCCCCACAATAAGATTGCCTAGCCATTGCTATCTTCTAGTGAGTGGTCAGAGCTGTACATGAACAGCAGAAGTACGCCAAGAAGTTCAATAAGCACATCTTTCTGAAACCATGTTCTCTAGATGCTCTAGCCTGTCCAGAGGATCATAATTTGGCTGATGCATAAATCCTATCTAATGGTGAAAGTAAGTCACACTCACACTTCGAAAGGACTCAGCAGGCTATAATTTCTAGAACTACCCCCCAAGTTCCATTTTTCTCCCTCTTTGTTTCCTTTGTTCTCTGATCCCTCAGCGGTCCCCAGACTTAGCTGCTGCTGAGGAGGTTTGAAAACTCCTGTAAATAACTGGAGGTCTCTGCCTCTGGCCTTGGTGAGGAGCTTAAGGCATGAATCCCTAAACAACAACAGCAAGCTCCTCTCCAAGGCCTAGGGAGATGGCTCAGTAGGTTAAGCTCTTGCTGTACAGTGTGAAGACTTGAATTTTAATCCACAGCATAACATAAAAGCTGGGTGGGCATAGTAGCCACTTGTAGTCCTATGATGGAAAATTGGAGACAGACTATTCCTGGTGCAATCTGGGAAGCCGGACTATCTGAAATGTCAGACAAGCACATGTGCCTCAGGCTCAGCAAAACACCCTGCTCCAATACATAAGGGGGAAAGCAACGGGTAAAATTCAGCTTGTCCAGGGCTGTGTGGTCTTCACAGTGGGTTATTCACAGAGAAGGATATTCTCCACCCATCCTGAGGGAGGAGGATTAGTCACATAGATACCCTGATAAGCAGCAGATAGGAACGGGGGCCATGACTTGGTAATAAAGGCAGTGAATTTCCAAGATGGCTATCATCTTCTTGGACCCTCCTGACCTGAGACAGAAGCCTGGCAGCTTAAAGTGGGCCTCATGGGGTTTTTATTTCTCCAGTAGCCCCCCTGGTGATAGACTGGCTCAACAAGTTCAAGATTGGATTGGGGCTTGTTACATAACAGATCTGGCAAACCTCGTCATTCTTCAAACTGACCAACCCTGGATTAGGGAGGAAGACCCTTCAAAGACTTAAATAAACAAGCAATGGGGTTTCCTGACACCCCATTCCCACCCCGACTTTGTAGGGCAGACATTCATCTACCCCAAAATGATTTTAAGCTGACACACATAGACAGGGCAAATGGGATAGTCATGGCTAAGGTCCAAGGGCTTTGGGGACAGAGAGGATCTTGGGAAAGAGAGAGAGAGAGAGGAAGAGAAGTAGGAAAGAGGAAGACCTGATGGGTTAGCATGGAAGGAAGCACGTGGGCCAGGAGAAAGGACTCCAAGAATGGCATGGAAAGGATTGGCCCAGATAAAGAACGTTAGCCAAGTATTTGGGATTGTGGATGATAGGTAGCCCAATTAGCACTGATCAAAGCAGGTGGAAGTGGTGGAGGCTGGAAGATAGGAGATAGCGTAGGTGGAATTACCTGCACCAAGGTGAAGCTCAAGGTGATGTAAGGCAATTATAAAATCTATCAGGAGTCTGTGTCCTTTACTGATTGTAATAGGAAGTTAGATAATGACACCATGATAATTATAGGCTAATAATAAATATTATTAGACTGTGCCTTTGTTTTCACAACACGTGTGTATGCTGTATGTGTATGTTTCACTATCCCTAACAAAAGTCTTTTTTTTTTCTGTGTAATTCTGCTGCCCGTTTGCTGTGCCTGAGAATTTCCCCACTGCTACCTGTCATGTCAAGATTTTCCTGCCCTTTTAATCCTTTAACTAGTAGAAAAAATGAACCAGAAATCATAAACAACATGAAGTTTACTGTGTGGCTGCTCTTAGTGACCACTCCTGGATCAAACTACCTGCTGCTGTAATTAAGATCTCAGCCCTGGCTGAACACTGACATTCCCGAGATAAAAAGGGGCAGGTGCCCGGGCTAGGTGAGGCCTGGGCATTGGAAAATTTTTATGTTTTCTGGGTTCCCATTTGAGAACTACTGCTTTTGTAATTCTGTCATTGAAATTTATATGAACTTGGTGATTCTGATACTTAGGAGGCTGAGGCAGAAGGATCACAAGTTCCAACCTTGGCTGAACTTCATAGTGAGCTTCTTTCTCTCTCTTTCTCTTCTTGGAGACAGGTTCTCACTAAGTAGCTATGGCTGGCCTGAAACTTGTACAGCAGGCTGATCTCAAACAGTTCTACCATTAGGGTCTAGAATATGCTGAAAGAACAAACCCAGACCCGAGTAGCATGCAAGCAACAAAGAACATTTATTCTGCAGAAGTCCAGTATGAGCTGAGGAGATGGTTCAGTGGTTAAGAGCACTTCTCTTCCCAAGGACCCAGTTTGGCTCCCAGCACACAACCACTTGTAACTCCAGTTCCAGAGGACATGACACCTTCTTCTGGCCTCTGTGAGCACCTCACACACATACACAAAATGAGGAAGAAGTCCAGCATGCTGGGGCTAGCACCTTCACAACATGGTGATGGCCAGGAGGGGAGCAATGCAGGCCCCTTTTAAAGCCAGAAAGGGTAATTCCTACTGTGGCTATGTAGCCTTTGGCTAGTGCCTGGTGCCTGGTGCCCATGGAGGCTACGTAAGTCTGGTTAGGACTTAGGTGCTTTTCAAACCAGTTATGCAATCTTATCTTCTCCAGGCCAGCTGTCTTGGCTGTTTCTGATTGGTTGCCCTTCTTCTGTGTTTTTGGTATTTTTGGTTTTTTTCCCCCTGTAACTCTTAGGCCTGTTCTGTCTAGGAAAAAAAAATGGAGCCCATCATGGAGTTTGGGTCAGGCTTTCTCACTACCTCTGTTTCCTGAGTGCTAGGATTATATAGGTGCTACCACCTAATCTGCTGAAGTCTTTATGTCTTTATTTATTTATTTATTTATTTATTTATTTATTTATTTATTTATTTATTTTAACATTCAGTTCTCTCATTTCATTGTTGGAAGTGTCTAGGGTCATAGCCCATTTCCTCTGCCTTGAAGAGGCTTCCTCTCTGTGTCCCACGCACTTCCTGTTGAGATGTCAGATACACATTTATCACTGTGTGTCAGTGTCTGCCTGTTTCTCACTGGGACATTTTAGATTTTCTTCTGGTGCTTGATGCCCTCCATTCTCATTGTGAAGAATCTGTGGATTTATTTCTATTTACTTCTTTCCAGCTCTTCAGTATTTACTCTTCTGTTTAAAAAGCATGCCCTCCTACATTCTTGGAAAGCTGACAAATGTGATGTGGCTACTTCTGCACTACTCGCCAGCTTCTTCAAATCTAGATTTCATGCTGAGACTCTGTTGAAGTGCCTTTATTTTATTCTTTATATTTTTAAGTTTCTTACATATTTTCTACTTTTCTTACTGTTCTATTAGCATTACTTTCTTTTGCAGAATTTTATGTTTCAGCAATTTTCTCTTTAACTGTGCCCTTTTTAAGATTTATGCAACTTATGGGATTATCTCCATTCCTAGAGTTTTGGGGGTTTGTTCCTAAAATCTCCAACAGACATTCTTATGGAAGTATTTTCTTTTTATCTGCTGGAGTTACTTCAAAGCATCCTGTTCTCTTTTTCTTCTTATCATGATTCCCACTTCTGTGTCTTTGAAGACTATTCATCTGCAAGTCCTTTGCTATTTACTTTGTCATTTAGATTTCCTCAGGAAAATTCTTCCATTTTTTTACACCTGTTATTTTTTTCAAGGCATCAATTTTCTTCTCAACCTCTGAATGTCATTTTGCACATGTGCCTAGCTCTCTTCCTCCCTCTCTTGGCCCACTGTGGTAGGCAGGTTTGTGGTTAACTCCAATTTCAATTCTCTTCTTCCATATTTGAGCAAACAGTCTGTTCAGATCAGCTCAGCCTGGTATATTCAGCCCTGCCTTCCTGGGAAGAGTAGTCTCCAGGCTTTGGCACACATGGGAGCTATATACGTGCCACCCAATAGTAGTTGGCTGGTTGCTTGAGGATGTGCCACCTGCTTCCCTTTGTCCATGTAGACTGCTCCCAGCCCCTTATGGCCCCTGGTCCCAGAATGTTACCTTGTCTCCCATGAGGACAATACCCAACAACTGAAGAGAAAGCTGGCTAGGTGAGTACAGTCTTATGATTGTCATTTCCTACCCTGCCAGCTCATGATTCAGATGATAACACTCCAAAGGACTATGGTAGCTTAGGGATGGTGAAGTGGAAGTTTCTGGTTTTCTTGGAGACTTGTTTTCTCATGTGATGCTTTGCTGCAAGCTGGGCATATGATGTTTTGCTAGAAGTTGGCTTGTGAGAGGGCACATGATGTTTTGCTCTCTCATGCAAGGTATGTGACTTTGGACAGCTGAGAACATCTGTGGGTAGGACTCTGAGGAGAGGAGATGTATAAAGGCCTTCACACAGTGAGACATCGCTTCTTGGATTGACATTGCTGTGCTGATCTTTGTGCTTCGCAGAAAGAAACATTCCAGAGAACTTCTCTTGGCAATCCAACTGCATCTTGCAGCTTTCTCTGAGTTTGTATTGCTGCTTGGTGTTGGCCTTTGGACTGGACTGCTGGTATCCTGATGACTAAGTTTGGTAGTGCCCTAGAGACCCATTGATCAGCAGCAAGTAGATATAAGAGGTCAATAGCCCTTTTTCTTACCAATCTCTTACCAAGGTTGGAGAGTTGGAAGGAAGGTAAAGCTGTTTAAGAACCCTAAATAAAGTAGGTTTGGTGAAAAATCTAGGCCTACAGGATGGCTCTCAAGGGACCATATAGATTGCCAAGTGTCAAGTTACCTACCGCCTGTTCTCTTCAGTGTGAACCTGAGCTCAGAGGAAGTTCCTGGCTCATCATTTCAGTTATTTTCTTTATGAGAAGTTATAGGGACCATTTTCCAGATCATTTTGTAAAATCATAAAGGATGTTTATATAATGAAGTTAAAGAATGTCTGTATAACGACTTATCACCTCTTTTCCATCTTGCTTCCATCATTTCTATCATCAGCATGCTCAAGCCTCTTGGTCTCCCTGGGAGAATCCTAGCTTAAAAGAACAGAATTGTTGATAGGAAAACACAAGATGTCAGAGGTGCCTGTGGACTAGTGTGTGTGTGTGTGTGTGTGTGTGTGTGTGTGTGTGTGTACTCCTGTGCATTCATATGTTCATGTTTGACACAAATACTTGTGAGTGGAGTGTATACATGTGGAAATCATGAGAATTTACATGCATGTGAACGTGTGTACATGCAGGTGCTTACTTGCACCCACTTCAGAATGCATTTATCTCCAGAGCCCATTGAGCTGAGCACAAGATGGCATTTGTAGATTACCTCAGTTATAACTATTTTGATCACAGTGACCTTAGAGCAACAGACACAGAGATCAGTCAGTAGTGATCTGTTCCGTTCTGCGGCATGGAAGAACAAGGTGAGACCACAGCAGAGTGAGAGCAATGCAGGCCCACCAGCCTAGGAGAAAGGCCCAATGTTGACTTGAAGCACTAACAGCACCACTTGCTCAGTGGTTCTCATTCACCCATAAGCATCCTGATCTGAGCAGGGGCATGTGGTGCCCACCAAACTCTATGATAATGTTAATAACTTTCTCACTACCATAAGCAAATCTGAGAAGAAACAGCTTCAGGAAGAAGGGTTTCTTTCAGGCTTATAGTTTGACGGGATCCAATCCATCACGGTGAAGAAGGCATGACAGCAGGCAGCTGCATGGTGGCAGAAGCATGAGGTCACATTACATCTTTCCTCAGAAGCAATGGGGCCTGGCTATAAACCCTCAAGATATAAGCCCTGCCCCCAGTGACCTGCTTCTTCAGGTAAGGCTGTACCTCCCAACCATTCCACAGATTTCCCAAACAACACCACCAGCTAGAGAACAAGCATTCAAACACCTGAGACTGTGGGTGACACTTCACATTCAAACGACAGCAGTGGGCTAGGCCCCATCCACACACATTTGTCTGGAAGGACTTGGGCAAAAATGTACTCTCAAGTTATAGGCTTCCAGTTTATTTATTAGAAACTGCTAGAGCAATTTCTCGAGAGATAGCTCCACAGTTGCTTAAGTGTGGTGGCTGTTATTGTAGAGTTCAGTTTCCAGAACCCATATTGGGAGGCTCATAACTGCCTGTTAACTCCAGCTGTAAGGGGGCCAATATTCTTTTCTGGACTCTGTAGGCACCTGCACTCACACATATACGTACTCACAAGTAGGCGCTTCTTCTTCAGGTAAAAATGGGGCAGACTGAGCTTCAAAATCCCTACCTGCCTCCAAGCAAACAAACAAGCCATAGAACAAACCAAAACAGAGCTGGTACTTTTTGTCCTCTTCCTCTGCCCTAGTCACTCAGATCCTGTTTGAAGATGGAACAATAGCCAGGGTGAGATGCTCCCATTTCTGCAAAGACAGCTGTGGGGATGAGTTTCATTCTGAGAAAAACAGAAAAGAAAACATGTGGGACCTCATACTTGGACACACTTAACAACAATAATATTTTGTTCTCGTTGAAGTTCATATTGACAGAACCCAAGCCAAACCCTGCTCAGTGGTTCTTTTGGGAGGGAAAGATATCCACCATCACTCAGAAGCTTAGATTCATCCTGAGGTTGTAATCCTTCCCCTAGGATTCAGATCTAAGTGGCCCAGAACGTGACTGAGGGATCCCTAGGATGCAGAGGCCTCACTCTGGTGGGTGATCTGGAAGCACTGCCGAGACTGCACAGTAGAGCTAGGGAAAGCTCTTGGTTTGGAGAGTGGGAAGGAAAAGTGGTATTGAGCAGGGCAGCCCAGAAGTCTCTAGCAGCTGTCAGCTGATGGATGACCAGGACTAAAGGTGGACTCCAGTCCTGCTGTGTACCATCCCCATGCTCTTGACCTGAAACTGTCCATAAGCCCAACAGCCCTGAAGACTCTCATATTTCCGCTTGGCTCCTACCTGGTAGCACTTTTGGGAGATGATAGAAACTTCAGGAAGAGATGGCTGACTAAGATTGTCAACCTATTGTATCTCAATCACTGTGCAGCCTCTGTCCTGCCATCCTCCACATCTCTAGATGTCCAACAGGGACTCTCCAGGTATCTTCCAGGCTTTCTGAGCTAGACTGGATCTGCTGAGTCATCCAGCTTCATAAACTGAGTAGCTACCAAGTTCTCAGCCTCTCCAGCATGAAGATGCCCCCACTGTAGGGTTACCCAGTTCCTATAATGTAAGTCAATCTAGTGAACCCCCTTTTATAGTATGTATGTGTTGCTGAAGAGATGGCTCAGTGGCTTAAAGCTTGCTCTGCAATCATGAGTATCAGAGTCCAGATCCTAGCACTCACATAACAAGGTGACTGGTGGTGTATAAACCTGCAACCCCAGCCTCCAGGAATTCAATGCTTTCTTCATAGGAATGCATACCCATATATATATGTACATAGCCATAAAAATAAATCCTTTAAAATTATAGCATGTGAGCTGGATAATGTCAACTTGACATAAGTTTAATTGAGAAACCTCAAGAAAATGCTGTCTCTGACATGAACTCAGTGGCTGGCTCTTTGATCACCTCCCCATAAAGGAGAAACAGCCTTACCAGGCCACAGAGGAAGACAATGCAGCCAGTCCTGATGAGACCAGATAAGCTAGGGTCAGATGGAAGGGGAGGAGGACCTCACCTATCAGTGGACTGGGGGAAGGGCAAGGGAAGAGAGAGGAAGGGAGGGAGGGTGAGATTGGGAGGGGCTGAGAGAGGGGGCTACAGCTGGGCTACAAAGTAAATAAATTGTAACTAATAAAAGAAAAAAAGAAGAAAATGCCTCAAGATAGAGCACTTACCATGTACAAAGCCCTGAATCTCTCTCTCTCTCTCTCTCTCTCACACACACACACACAATTCGAAAGAAAGAATGCATGCATACTGTCTTAGGGTTTATATTATTTTAATGAAACACCATGGTCAAAAAGCAAATTGGGGAGAAAAGGATTTATCAGGCTTGCCTTCACATCATACTTATCATCAGAGGAAGTCAGGACAAGAATGCAAGCAGGTCAGGAACCCATAGGCAGGAGCTGATGCAGGAACTTGCTCTCAATGGCTTGCTCAGCCTGCTTTCTTTTATTGTAAGAAATTATTAATATTTACTATTTTTTATCTTCTAGTAAAGCTTGCTGTTAATCTTAAACAGCTGTATAACCAAATCACCACACAGAGACTGGGTTTTTAGTTAACCTAGAACACAATGCTGGGCAATATTTACTCCCTCTGAAACCTCCAAGCCCTCAGTTTCCTAACATTTAGATTTCTCACATTATACTTGCTTTTTGTGAAATCTTAGGTCTGGTTCATGCTGCACATCCTCCAAGATCTCTCCTCCAGCTCTCTCTCCTCGCTCTTCCTCACCCCTTCTCCTCCTACTCCTCTCCTGCCTTCTTGCTCCTCCCCTCTTTCCTGTCCTCTGGCTCCTCCCTGCTCAACATTGTGTCTAGTTGCTTTATTTTGTGTTTACACAAGCGTTGAGACAGGATGCTTAGAATGAGCATCACAATGCAATATCCGGATTGAAACCAGAGAGTTGGGGGTGGGGTGGGGGAGAAATCAGTATTTAAATGAACAAGGGTAAGGTGTATACATTAAAAAAAAACATTTAATTAAATGAATGGTTGATTAAGTTTACATCATGGCCACTATTTCCATTCATCCTTTCATCCCAGCCCTCCCACCATTCACTTCTTCTTCATTTCTCTTCAGAAAAGAGGAGTCCTTCCACGGATATCAACCAGCCCTGCCATATCAAATAGCAGAAAGACTAGGCACAACTATTGAGACTAGATGAGGCAGCCCAATGGGAGGAAAGGGTCCCAAAGGCAGGCAACAGAGTCAGAGACAGCCCCTGCTCCCAGTGTTAGGAGTCTTACATGAAGACCAAGCTACACAACTGTAACATAAGTACAGAGGGCCTAAGTCAGTCCCATGCATGCTCCCTCGTTGGTGATTTAGTCTCGATCGGTCCCTATGTACCCAGATAAGTTGAGTCTGTAGGTTTTCTTGTGTTCTTGACCACTATGGCTCCTACAACCCAGGATTTCCCAGGATTTCTCAAGCTCTGCCTAATGTTTGGCTGTGGGTCTCTGCATCTGTTTTCATCAGTTGTTGGGTGAAGCCTCTCTGACGATGGTTATGCTAGGCTCATGTCTGTAAGCATAGCAGAATATCATTAGCAGTGTCAGGGGTGGGCTCTCTCAGCTCTCTCATGCCAATGGTCTCAAGCTAGACCAGTCATTGGTTGGCTAATCCTTCAATTTATGCTTCATCTTTACCCTAGCACTGTAAAAGAAACTTTTATTTGCCTGGTTCAATTGTTGTCTTGGAGGATTACTGCCTCTGTCTGCTAATTTAGGCCTAGGCCTAGTCCTGGAAGCTTCTAGCCTCCATACAATCTAACCAAGGCCTAGAACATTTTTAGCCTCTGAGACTTACTGCTTAATAAGCTCACTCTTTCTTTTTCTTACTGAGCTCTGGGCTGGCTGGTTCAACTCAGCTGTTCTGACTCAGACTCCTTTTCCAGATGACTTACTCAATCTGGCTTCTCTCTTAGGCCCCTGAATTGCTCTGCTTGGCCTTAAACTAACTCCAGCAATCTGCTCTAATCTCCTGGCTCCTTCTCATTTTCTGGCTCATTCAGTCTTCACCTAAGTCTATCTTGTTCTGTCTCTGCAACCTGTCTCTCTATTACTGTCCTGGTAAATCTGTCTCCTCTCTTCTCATTCTTTGTGTTACTCCCTTAAGTAGCTTTGCTTTTTTCTCTCTTCTCCTGAGAGTTGGAAAGGAGATTCTGTCAAATCTTTCTGTGATTTATCACTTTTTCTGCCACTCAACTAGACATCATGTTCAAACATGAGTGCGTCTTTCTACAAACTATCTTTACCTTCATTGTTTGAGATTGAAGATGTGTACCACAATGCCCAAACCTAAGTTTTTATTTATTTGTAACTTGCTCTACAGCAGGCTGGCTTTGAACTCAGATCTGCTTGCTTCTGTCTCCTGTATTAAAGGTGTGTTTGTATTCCAGTCAGATCACACAGACCTAGAAGGTCTTTGGATGTGATCTCTTGCCAGAACATCCATGTTCTGAATTAAAATTCTTCTACACAGCACATCTTGCAGGCAGGGCAAATTGTATGTTGAAGGTTTTGTGTTTGGTTGGCGTCCCAATCACTCCATTGGAAGCCTTGCCTGGTTGCAGGAGATGGCCAGTTCAGCCTATATATCCCCCATTGCTAGGAGTCTTAGCTAGAGTCACCCTCATAGATTCTTAGGAGTTTCCATTGCACTAAGTTTCTAGCTTGTCCCAGAGATGCACTCCCATTCCAGTTGTTTCCCCTAATACTCTCTCCCTCTGTCCTTCCTCACCTGATCCTTCCTATTCCCATCTCCTCCCTGACCCCAGCTCAGGAACCTCCCTGCATCCACCCACGATCTGTTCTATTTCCCCTTCTCAGTGAGATTCACAAGTTCCTCTTTGAGCCCTCCTCACGACTTAGCTTCTGTGGCTCTGTGGATTGTAGCATGGTTGTGCTTTACAGCTATTGTCCACTTATAAGTGAGTATATACCATGTGTATCTCTCTGGGTCTGGGTTACCTCACTCAGAATAATCTTTTCTAGCTCCATCCATTTGCCTGCAAGTGTCATGATTTTCTTGTTTTCAATAGCTGAGTAGTATTCTATTGTGTAATTGTACCACAATTTCTTTATCCATCCTTCAGTTGAGGGACATCTAGGCTGTTTCCAGTTTCTGGTTAATATAAATAAAGCTGCTATCAACATAGTTGAGCAAATATCTTTGTGGTATGGTGGAGCATCCTTCGGGTATATTCCCATGAGTGGTATAGCTGGGTCTTGAAGTAGATCAATTCCCAATTTTCTGAGAAACCACCAAATTAATTGTACAAGTCTGCATTCTCACCAGCAGTGAAAAAGTGCTCCCCTTGTTCCACAACTTCTCCAGCATGTGCTGTCACTTGAAATTTTGATCTTAGCCATTCTGACAGGTATAAGATGGAATCTAAGAGTCATTTGATTTCCCTGATGGCTAAGGATGTTGAACATTTTTTTTTTTTTTACTTTTTTTAATGTCTTATGTTTTTATTTATTTATTTATTTATTTATTTATTTATTTATTTATTACATTTTTTTTCTTTATTAAATACACTTTATTCACTTTGTATCCCCCTGCGGTTCCTTCCTTCCTCCCATCCCAATTCCTCCCTTTCTCCACCCTCTGCATGCATGCCCCTCCCCAAGTCCACTGATAGAGGAGGTCTTCTTTTCCTTCCTTCTGATCCTAGTCAATTAGGTCTCATCAGGAGTGGCTGCATTGTCTTCTTCTGTGGCCTGGTAATGCTGCTTCCCCCTCAGGGGGAGGTAACTAAAGAGCAGGCCAATCAGTTCATGTCAGAGACAGTCCCTGTTCCTATTACAACGGAACCCACTTGGATACTGAACTGCCATGGGCTACATCTGTGCAGGGGTCTTAGGTTATCTCCATGCATAGTCCTTGGTTGGAGTATGAGTCTCAGGAAAGACCCCTGTGCTCTGCATGAAGTTAAACAGCAAAAAATCAAGTAATACAATTAAAAAATGGGGAACAGAGCTAAACAGAGAATTCTCTGCAGAGGAATATTGAATGGCAGAGAAACACTTAAAGAAATGCTCAACGTCCTTAGCCATCAGGGAAATGAAAATCAAAACGACCCTAAGATTTCACCTTACACCCATCAGAATGGCTAAGATCAAAAACTCAAGAGACAACACATGCTGGAGAGGTTGTGGGGAAAGGGGAACCCTCCTCCACTGCTGGTGAGAATGTAAACTTGTACAACCACTCTGGAAAGCAATCTGGCATTTTCTCAGACAACTAGGAATAGCACTTCCTCAAGATCCATCTGTATCACTCCTAGGCATATATCCAAAAGATTCTCAAGTACACAATAAGGACATTTGCTCAACCATGTTTGTAGCAGCCTTTGTAATATTTGTAATAGCCAGAAGCTGGAAACAGCCCAGATGCCCCTCAGTGGAGGAATGGATGCACAAATTGTGGTATATCTACACAATGGAATATTACTCAGCAATAAAAAAAACAAGGAAATCATTAAATTTGCATAAGTAAATGGTGGGATCTGGAAAAGATCATCCTGAGTGAGCTATCCCAGAAGCAGAAAGATGCACACGGTATATACTCACTCATATAGACATATAATATAGGATAAACCTACTAAAATCTGTACACCTAAAGAAACTAATCAAGAGGGAGGACTCTTGCTAAAATGCTCAATTCTTATCCAGAAAGGCAAAAAGGCTGGACATCAGAAGAAGGAGAAAAGAGGGAACAAGTCAGGAGCCTGACACAGAGGACCTCTGAAAAGCTCTGCCCTGCAGAACATTTGTTTAAGTGCCTCAGCCATTAGAATTTCCTCTGTTGAGAATTCTCTATTTAGATCTGTACCCCATTTTTAAATGGGTTATTTCATGTGTTGATGCCTAGTTTCTTGAATTCTTTATATATTTTGTATATCAGCCCTATGTCTTATGTGGGGTCAGTGAAGATCTTTCCCCATTCTGTAAGCTGCCATTTTGTCCTTTTGATGGTGTCCTTTGCCTCACAGAAGCTTCAGCTACATGAGGTCCTTTTATTAATTGTTGATCTTAGAGCTTGCTTATTTGGTATTCTGTTCAGGAAGTGGTCTCCTGTGCCAATACATTCAAGGCTATTTCCCATTTTTCTTCGATCACGTTTAGTGTATCTGGTTTTATGTTATGGACCTTGATCCACTTGGACCTGATTTTTGTGCAGGGTGAGAGATATGGATCTATTTGCATTCTTCTACATCCAGACATCCAGTTAGACCAGCACCATTTGTTGAAGATATTTTTTATTTTCTATTGTATAATTTTGTCTTCTTTGTCAAAAATCAAGTGTCCATAGGTGTGTAGATTTACTTCTGGGTCTTTGATTCAATTCTATCAATCAACCTTTCTCTTTTTATGTCAATACTATGCAATTTTTATTACTATTGCTTTATACAGCAATTGCTTTATAGTCAGGGATGGCGATACCTCCAGAAGTTCTTTTATTGTACAGGATTGTTTTAGCTATATTGGGGTTTGTTTTGTTTTTGTTTTTCCATATGAAGTTTAGTATTTTTTTCAAGGTCTGTAAAGAATTGTGTTGGAATTTTAATAGGAATTGCATTGAATCTGTAGAATGCTTTTAATAAGATGGATATTTTTACTACATTAATCCTTTTGATCCATTTTCTGATATCTTCTTCAATTTCTTTCTTAAAAAATTTGATGTTCTTGTTATAAAGGTCTTTCACTTACTTGGATAGAGTTACACCAAGAAATTTTATATTGTTTGTGTCAGTCTGCTTTCTTATGGAATCCAATACCACCATCCCAAGGATGGCACTACCCATGATGGGTTGGGCACTTTCCCCATCAATCACTAATTAAGAAAATGTTCTCCTGTCATTCATTTCATTACTCATAGAAAGAATTTTTAAGTGAGGTTTTCAGTACCTGAGCGTGCCCTCACCTCAGGTCTTCACTGCTTAGAAGGCATGAAAGCCTCACCCGTAGTCATCCAGATGGCTTCCTCTCCCTCTCAGCTTGCACATTTACCTCATAGTCTACACTAATTTAATTTTAATACAATATGCAGATTCTTCTCCCCTAAATAAACACATCATCTGGTGAAAAAAAAGAAGGTAGAAAACTTACTGAGTTTGGGGTATCAGTCTCAGAAAGGACCCCTGTGCACAGATTCTTTTGGTTCTGTTGTTCCCTTTGTGGAGCTCCTGTTCCCTCCAGGTCTTTCTATCTCCCCCTTCTTTCATAAGATTTCTTGCATTCTGCCCAAAGTTTGGCTATTAAAACGGACACACTAAACCTGTTAGAAGAAAAAGTGGGGAAGAGCCTTGAACTCATTGGCACAGGAGACAACTTCCTGAACAGAACACCAACAGCACAGGCTCTAAGATCAACAATCAATAAGTGGGACCTCATGAAACTGAAAAGCTCTGTAAAGCAAAGGACCACTATCATCAAAACAAAATGACAGCCTACAGATTGGGAAAGGATTTTCACCAACCCTATATCTGACAGAGGGCTAATATCCAGAATACATAAAGAACTTAAGAAGTTAAGCAGCAACAACCTCAAGTAACCTAATTAAAAATGGGGTACAGAGCTAAAGAGAGAATTCTCAATAGAGGAACATCGAATGACAGAGAAACACTTAAAGAAATGCTCAACATCCTTTGTCATCAGGGAAATGCAAATCAAAATGACCCTGAGATTTCACCCTACATCAGAATGGCTAAGATCAAAAACTCAAGGGACAACACATGCTGGAGAGGATGTGGAGAAAGGGGAACCCTCCTCCATTGCTGGTGGGAATGTAAACTTAAACAACCACTTTGGAAATCAATCTGGCACTTTCCCAGACAAATAGGAATAGTGCTACCTTAAGACCCAGCTATACCACTCCTAGGCATATATCCAAAAGATGCTCAAGTATACAGCAAGAACATTTGTTCAACCATGTTCGTAGCAGCTTTATTTGTAATAGCCAAAAGTTGGACACTACCCAGATGTGTCTCTCCTTCTCTTATTCCTTCCCCTCTCCCCATCTCTCTTTTCTTATTTTTTCTTTATTTCATTGGCTAGAAATACAACATAGAATTTACTCGAAGTACTGATAAATGACAGCTCTAAGAATTGTTTATATTTTGGGGTAATTTAAAAATTATAAATTAGACCCTTGTATTTCTGAGATAAATGCAATTTAATCAGTGTGTGATAACACTGACCTGGAATTACTCCTAGCCCCTGAAAGGCTGGGCAATGCAAAGACACTGTAATGCCCTCAAACAAACAAACAGCTAACAAGCTACCAATACCATAATTTGAGAAAATCATTACAGTTGTTTTATTAATTTTGCAATATTTTATAATGCTGCCTTCCTAGCCAAGATGGGGTAGGTGGTGAGTGGCCCTGGTCTCTGTTGACATAAGGTAAGAGCTTAAGGAAACAGTGCTAAGAAACCAGGTCTTGCCTCCCCCACCTCCCCTTTCCTGGCCTGTTGGGACTGTGGCTTTGTGCTTTGTTCTGCAGTTACTTTGGGACTTTCTTTCCTCTGCAAAGAAAGGTCTTACCACCTCCACATTTCCCTGTTCCCATTGGAATAGAGCCCTGAGGAGGCCAGGTAGCCATCAAACCCCCGCACCTGACTAGAACCATGGCCAAGGCTCAGTTGTTGTCAATGGCCACTTTGTTGGAAAGGAATCTCAGTATCCTGGGATGCGCACACAACCATGAAGAATGCAGTCTGACAGTCATAGAGACAGCTATGGTGTGTCTGGGAAACATTTGCTTTCCTTAGGCACAGGATTTATTGGCTCTATGGCTCTGCGGGCGTTTCCCGTCCAACTGGAAAAACCAGTGATGCTGCCAGGGTCTGGGTAACCACTGGACAAAAGTGCCTCCAGGTGCAGGTAGTGAGCAGAGATACCAGATGGCCCAGTAAACATAGTGGACCCATTGCATTCCTGAGTGGGTGAATGGACAGGAAGTAGAGGGAGTCTCAGACCGCACAGCCTCCTTAATACTCTCCCAGATGCCTCTGGGCCTGGAAGAAGTCAGGACTCATTGTCCCATTCTCCACTTCCTATCTCCCATCCCCACCATCTCCTTTCATGCCAGCTGCCCTTTTTCCCAGGTTCCAAGTAGAACAAGCTGGTCAATTTCTCCTGGTAAACTTACCCCTGGCCAGCACTCTCACTGGAGCCTAAAAATAATGTCAAACACGTAGAGCCCCAACAGCTCCCAACAGAGCCATCTGGTGACATGAGGTCACCTTGAGGAGGCCCACAAGCATCAGCTTGCTGGTCCATCTCCATGTAAGGAGGGGCTGCCTGGCCTCCTCACTCACAACTGGACAGCATGGTCTCCTGTTCACCTGGTGCACACCTTAACTACACTGAAGGAGACACAGTGGGCATGAACTGACCAAGACCCTGGGCTAGCTACTTTGATACTACATTCAGCTTAACCTCCTCTGGACCACAGTGATGTCAATATCTATTTCCATTATTGTTTCAAGAATGTAATAAAATAATTATTTTATTTATTTCATCATTATATTTTATTATATAATGCGCATGTGGCTCAGTTGATAGTTTATCTAGAATCCCTGAAGCCTTGGGTTTTATCCCCAGTACCACTTAAGCCAAGTAGTGCCACATAGTTGTAATCCCAGAATGTGGATGATGAAAGGCAAGAGGAGTTAAAAGTTATCTCTGGCTAGATAGCAAGTTTAAGGCCAGCCTGGGCTATATGAAACCCTGTCTCAAAAAGGAGAAGTGACAGAGGGCTCACCAAATGAACCTGAGTTTGATCCCAGAACCCACCTAGATGTTGGAGAACTTGTTCCACAGAGCTGTCATTTGTCCTCGACAGTGTGCTGTGGGATGTGTGCCCACGTGCACACTCAAACACACTGAGAATAATAAATTACATTAAAATATACACATACCATCAGTTCCCCTTCTAATGCGTTTTCCCTAGTGCTTTTGTTATTCTTTATGTATGGGAATGAAAAAGAATGAGTTTGACCTGGTTACATTCACTCATTTTCTAAACTCCACTCTGGTAACATGGAGCTTAGTTAACATTTTTTAGAGGAAATTATATTAGCCTGATGTCTTTGTTACTAGTCTATTGCTGTGACAAAACACCATAATCAAGACAACTTATAAAAGAAAGTATTTAATTTAGGGGTTTAGGGTTCCAGAGGGTTAGAGTCCATTATCATCATGGTGGGGAGTATGGCAGCAAGCAGGCAGGCAGGATGCTGCAGCAGTAAAGAGCTTACATTTGAGACAACAACCATGAGGGAGAGAGAGAGAGAGAGAGAGAGAGAGAGAGAGAATGACTAACTGTTCTTTTGAAACCTCAAAGCCTCCCTCCTAGTGACAGCCCTCAAAGGTCATACCTTCTAATCCTTCCCAAATAGTTCCACAAGATGGGAACTATATATAAGCATATATAAGCACATATATAAGCATATATAAGTATATATAAGCATATAGTAAGTACATAGGCTCAGTGAGCCTATGAAGGCCATTCTCATTCAAACAACTGCAAATTATTAGTCAAGAAAATGCCCCACACACTTTCCCAAAGGCTAATGTGAGAGAGACAATGCTTCAATTGAGGTTCCTTCTTCTCAGATAACTCTAGCTTGTGTCAGGTTGACAAAAAAACTACAGCACAGACCCTGCAAAAGCCACATAGGAGGAAATGTTTACCTGGCTCATGATCCCAGGTTCCAGCTCATGCTTGTGGGAAAGTCAAACATCAGGAACTCAAAGCAGAGAGTCACGTCTATGGTCAAGAGCAGAGAGAACAAATGCATACATGCTCAGATTCAGCCTGATTTGTTTTCTAATTAATTATTTTTCTTGAGATAATGTCTCTCTATATTGTTTTGGGTGGCCTCAAACTTACAGAGATCTATCAGCATCTGCCTCCCAAGTGCTAGTATTAGAGGCATGTACCACCACATCTGGCTTTTATTGTTGTTGTTTTGGTTTTTAGTGTACTAGAGTGTTTTGCTTGCATGTATGTCTGTGTACCACAAGTAACCCTGGTGCCCACAGAGGTAAGAAGAAGGAATTGGATCCCCAGGAACTGGAGTTATGAATGCTTGTAAGCCACCATGTAAGTGCTGGAAATGTAACTCAAGTGTTCTGTAAGAGCAACAACTTCTCTTAACTGCTGAGACATCTCTCCAGCCCAAGTTTCTCCACTCTTTCACAAGTCTGGATTTCTTCCCTACTGAATGTTGCTGCCCACAACCATACACCAGGCACTCTGGATCTGAAGCAAGGTTGGGAATTGTGCATCTCCTGCCCTGCACCTGGGGTCTAGTTCCTCTCTGTTTACCTTGAAATGATTGAGACTGACTGGAGGCATTTCACACATATACTCATGAATATGCATGCAACCATACATACAGTACACAACATAACATACATGTTTTCATACACACACATCCAAACCTTCTATATGAAACTTTGAGTGGAATGGAATCTTGGGATGATACCTTCCTCTGATTGTTAGATGAAGTGCAGATCAGGATGGACTTCAGTTTTTCTTTGTCAGCCAGCTGTTTTCTGTCGCTACTGATGCATCATCTCTATTCCATCCTAGGGATTCCAGGTCCCCACTAGTCCTTCTGGCCTCACTGGGCACCTTTAACCCTTCTCTTCTCCTTCCTCACCCACCTTTCAGGAGCACTGTTGTCCTGGGCCTCTCCTGGACCATTGAGCCATTTTTGTTAGCTTCCTATCCTGAGGTTTCTGCCAATCTTCTCTCACAGACCTCCCTGAGCTCTTTCCATAGCTGCAAACCTCCCTGGAGGCTCATTCTAGGCCTAGCTTTATGCAACATTACTTGCTAATGACTCCCAGCCCCTCTCTCCATTCCCAAACTTCACTCAAGCCCAGAAATCCCTGTGGCTAATTTAACATGTCCAAGAAAAAGGCCTGATCTCTTACTTCCTCTGTGCTTCCATCTATCTTGCCAAAGTCAAACAAAGATTCAGAGACAAGCTGGGTGTCTCTGTTTTAGCTAGGGTTTCTATTGATATGATGGAACACCATGACCAAAAAGCAAGTTCGGGAGGAAAATCGAAAGAAGTGAGGACAAGAACTCAAACAGGGCAGGAACCTAGAGGCAGGAGCTGACTCAGAGGACATGGAGGGGTACTGCCTGCTTTCTTATAGAACCCAGGACCACCTGCCCAGGGTTGGCTACACCCACAATGGGCTGGGTCCTCTCCCATCAATCACTAATTAAGAAAATGCCGTCCAGGCCTAGTTATAGCCTGATCTTATGAGACATTCTTTTTTTTTTTTAATGTTTAATTCTTTTATTTACTTAATGACAGTAACTTGCAAAAAAAAAAAAAAAAAACCACCAAAAAACATATGGTTTGACAAGAAACAAAATAAACAATACAACACTTGTCTTTTTGATTGTTCTTTCTACATTAGATTGTTTTCTTTTTTTAAGATGTTTTTTTAATTTTTATTAATTACAGATTATTCACTTTATATCCCCCCGTACCTCCCTTCCTCCTCCCCTCCCAATCCCCCCTCCCTCTTCTCCACCGGTGTTCCTCTTCCAGTTCACTGAAAAGGGAGGTCCTCCTTCCCTTCCCTCTGATGGTAGTCTCTCAGTTCTCATCAGGAGTGGATGCATTGTCTTCTTCTGTGGCCTGGTAAGGATGCTCTCCCTTCAGGGGGAAGTGATCAAAGAGCAGGCCAATCAGTTCATGTCAGAGACAGTCCCTGTCCCCACTACTATGGAGGCTGCTTGGATACTGACATGCCATAGGCTACCTCTGTGTAGGGGTTCCAGGCCATCTCCATGAGTGGTCTTTGGCTGA
The DNA here is from genome assembly GCF_907164565.1 of Psammomys obesus. Lineage (NCBI taxonomy): Eukaryota > Metazoa > Chordata > Mammalia > Rodentia > Muridae > Psammomys > Psammomys obesus. The sequence continues at coordinate 14,516,347 of NW_026592666.1, read as the reverse complement.
AGTATCAGCTTCAGAAAAGACCCCTGTGCCTAGATCTGTTGCTGTCCTTGTGGAGCTCCTGTCCTCTCCAGGTCTTACTATCTCCCACTTCTTTCATAAGATTCCCTGCACTCTACCCAAAGTTTGGCTATGAGTCTCAACACCTGCCTCGATACCCTGCAGGGTAGAGCCTTTCAGAGGCCCTCTGTGGTAGGCTCCTGTCCTGTTCCCTGTTTTCTCCCTCCTCTGATCTCCATCCTTATAAGGTATTCTTAATTGAGGTTCTCTCCTCTCCAATGACTCTAGCTTGTGTCAAGTTGACATAAAACTAACCAGCACATTATCCAATAGAAAGAGCAAAACTAGGGAATAAAATACCATTGCAGGCCTCAACATTCATTTCTAGGTGGGCAGCTGCTCATGTGTCCTCCCAAAAAAGGGAAGATTGGGAGCTTCATTGGCAAGTGTTTGAGGAGTGTTTGGATTGTGACTGGTGAGCATAGGCATATTTTCAGAGTCTGCCGGCTGCCTATGGAGTCAGCTCTATGGAGTCAGACGTGTGTAGTCCACAAGCCAGCTAGCAACTACATGGACAGGGTTAGAGGGAAACAGCTTTGCAGAAAAAACAGGTTGCTTCATCAGATTGATCTGGGGGACAGTTCCTAGAAGGATCATTGGTGATCTGAGCATTTGTCTCTGTGAGAACCTTTTTTCCAACCCCACCCTTTCAGACGGAATAAGAATAATTGATACTATTTCTGAAGTCAACAGAAAATCCCATCCGCAACCTAAAATGTCCCAAGACTTTCCTTTCAGCCACAATATGCCCACAGCAGTCCACCCCAACCCACAGTGTTCCACTCCTATTTGGATGCTCTGGGAAGTGAGGAAAGTGTATGCCTGCATCTCTCTTGTTTTATATAATTTATTCTTTGATTTTTAAAAATTGCATTTATTAATTTAGTATGTGTGTTTATGTATGTATGTGTGTAAGCACGGGCTTGTGTGCAGTCAGAGGACCACTTGCAGAAATTTGTTCTTTCCTTCTATCATGTAGGTCCTGAGGATTGAACTCAGGTCATCAGGCTTGGTGGAAAGCACTTTTACCCACTGAGGCAGTGAACAACTTTATCTACTGAGCCATCTTGCCAGCCTCCCACAGTTCATTCTTAACAGAACAGAGTTCTCCAGACCATGAGATTTCTCTGTTTTCATCCAACTAAACACAATCTAAAATATTCCTGGCTATCTTCATAGATCTCCCCACTACTGTGAGACAATTCTTTTTCTGAGGTGCACCCATTGCTTCTCCTGACCTAGTTAGTCTGCATTTCTTTTGTTCTTCAACACATAGCATCTGGCTCACATGGTTATTGTTTGATTCTGATATCTCTGTTGCAACAGAAGAAAGGAAGTATTTTCTCTCTGAATTGGCAGCACAGATGGGCAGAGCTGGTGTAGGTTGTAGGGATGTGGGGTCCCTGTCATCATCTTCCTAAGGACTAGGAACTAAGGAAATCAGGAGGTACTCTAGGAAAGCAGAGCTGTCTCACTTGCTGGCTTCTGAGGCCCACAGTTCATCTGTCAAAGACACAGGCCACCTGGACTTGGATGCAGAGTGTCAGGCTTTGGCTGGGTCCTGGCACCTTTGGAGACAGCTCAGAACACAATAGTGTCTTAACTCCAGGCAGAGCTGGCATTCTATACCTAAAGGAAACTAGCTGTTCCTTCCCTTCCCAGGGAGCTGATTCTGCTAAGCTGTTGGAAGCAGCTGGGAACCTGGTTTTAGTGTGAAGTCCACTGGTTTTAGGCATCCAGCTCAACTGTTTTTAAAATGCATGGTTTCAGCAAAACATGTACTTCACTTTGCCTATTATAACTGAGAGCTTGGGTCTATTATGTACAGAGGCCTGGGATCCACTGCAGTTATATATATGTATGCAGATGATACATTAATGTTGATTCTTTTAATTCTTAATTATTCATATTTTTATTTTCTCTTTTGTTTTTGGTGATACTGGGACTTGAAGCTAGGGAATCATGCATTATATATAAGCACTGTGCCACTGAGCTATATCCCAGCCCCCAATTTTGGTTTTTTTGAAACAAGATCTTTCTCAGTAGCCCAGGCTGAACTCTAACTCTCCATTCTCCTTCCTTAGCCTCCTGAATGCTAGGATTATAGACATGCACAATCACACCCAGCTTGACTATTGAGGTTTTCGTTTTGAAAGCTGACACTTTTATTTCTGCCCTTCAGCCATGTATTTAAGCCAATGAAAAAGTACAATTAAAAAAAATATCTGTAATTCCAGCACTCAGGAGATTGACACAGAAAGATTGTGCATTCAAAGACAGCCTGAGCTACAATGTGAGACTTTGTGTAATAAAGTACAGCATAGCAAACACACAAAAAGCTGATCCAATGTTACAACTCAGATTAAAGGAAGCACAGCTGTAAGGTTCAAGTTCTCCCTGTCAGAGACTGACATGGACGCAGAACCTCACCTATGTTTTCCTGAGACTTTTGTATGGTCTAGAACAAACCACCATTTGCACAAGATATATTATGGCATCTGCCAGGAACAGTCACATCAAGTGTGCAAACTCTCATGACTACTAATGTAAGCTTCTTCTGGTTGTATAGCACACAGCCTGTTTCACCCACCATGTCAGCTCCAGCCGTACAGCACTTAGCTGTTCAAATTCTCTGTTATTTGGGAAATGTGCTTTGCCTGTGCTTAGCCTTGTGGGGTCTGCAAGGCTCTCCCTCAACATATGCTCATTCATGTATCTATCCAGACACATGTCTTACTGTGCCTGTTTTGTGGCTACAGGAAGTCACTGCCACAAACTTGCCTATAAAGCAAGCACAAGGAGCAAATCTCAGTGGCCTGGAGCTCAGAGATGCACTACTGATATGTCCCACATCTTCTGCATGCTTTGGGAAATGCCCAAAGCATCTCCCTTGCCCAGAGCCGAGGGGTCTTAGCTCTACTCTTCTCAGGACACTGTACCACTGGGGTGACCTGGAGTGAGTGCTCTTTCTGCAAAATGCCCCGACCACCCCAAGCTTCACACAGCTTCTGACATGTCCTCAGAGCCTTCAGCTCTCATACTGGCATCAGGTCTGCCCATCAGGTGCACATGTGTGTCCAGACTCTACAAGCCCTTTAGTGGAATGTATACCCTGCAGCTAGCTGACTGGCTGCATTTTCTCAAGGCTCCCAGATGTTCTAGCACTCATTTCCACACAGGTTGTTCCTCCCAAGGATTCACAAGTGACTTCTGAATGGCACATGGGCAAAGGAAGGAACAGCTCTTACTTTTTTCTTTTCTCCTTTAGAACAAAACGACATTCTGTGTTTTAAAAGACTGTCTGCACCCAAGACCAAAGATATCCAATGACTAGGAGTGAATGCACTATTTTATTTCTTATTAGTTTTGTTGGGCAATAATCACAGCTTGTAAATGACATTGTCTATTTATACACAGCTGTCCTAGTCTCAGCACGGTGGAGCCTCATCGCCATCTTCTCAACGCTATCCCAGGGAACATCTAGGGTTCCTGGTTAAGAGGATTTGAGTCCAGTGGAGAGTGGAAGGTTGGGGGACAACTGAGCACTGACTGTGGAGGGAAGCAGGACTGTCATTGTGAGGGCTGGATTGTGATTGTGTGGTATGACATATGGTAGTCCAGCTGGGGTACAGCAGGGCGAAAGATCAAGAGACTTTGATGGGAGGACTATTGTATGGCCCACTAGCCACAAAGAGTGTGTTTGGTGTGCTTTCTGTTTCTGGAAAACATTTCACTGTGCTGAGGCAGTGTAATAGATTTGTAGTAGATACTTGTACCATCCCCAGGCTGGTAAATAAGAAGCACAGCATTTAGGGCACCCCAGATTGCATCAGAACATGGTGTGGGTATTACATATGGGACAGAAGCCTGGGCCTCTCTTGCTCTTTTATTACTTGGGGTCCTGCCTAGTGACCTCATGAAGTCTTAAGAGCCCCCAAAGGCCCCTTTTCAAAGATTATTAACAAATGAACTGGAGGACTATGTTAACAATGTGAATTTGGAGAGATTCAGGCCCCGGTCTTATTTTCTTTATAATGATTTGAGTCTTGCTGTAGTTTGTATTCAAACCACAGCAAAAGATTGTTCTGGAGGTTTGTGTAAGAAATGTTCAAGTCAGTTGACTGGACTGAAATCTCCCAGCGTTATCTTGATAGGGACTATAAGGTAGACAGCAAACCCTTCAAGGTGTCAGGCATGGTTACGCCCTAGTCTTATTTACAGTTATATTTACTTTATTACTTATTTATTTATTTGTCTTTTAGACATCATGTGGACATGGTACAGGAGGTCAGAAGACAGTGTATGAGAGCTGGTTCTCTATCTTATGTGTCCCAGGGATTGGACTCAGGTCATCAGGTTTGGCAACAAGCACATTTCTCTGCTACCTAACTTGTTGGCCCTAGTCTTATTTTTTTAAAAAAGATTTGATGAGGGAGCTATGATTTCTAGAGTTCAATGTGAAAAATAAGTGAGTTTATGTTTATATCTACCTCTCACTGTGTGTGTGTGTGCGTGTGCATGTGTGTGTGTGTCTTGCTTAACAGTGGGTTTTTTCTGGCTAATATATATGTATATTTGTTTTGTATATTTGTTGTATATATTTTTTGAATGAGCGTTAAGGCAAACCTACATATATGTATACATATACATTTACCTACATATACATATATAAATCTCACACACACACAAATATCCAAATGTGCACATACTTACATTTAAATTATGCTTAACAGGAAGCATATATAAAAATAAAGCAAGCTAGAGGTATTCTGATCAGGTGAACTGTGTGGCTTCTTGACAAATGCATTCAATGTCTGCCTAGACATTAACTCTGACAGTTAGTGCAGTAGAAGTTTGGGGTGCAATAACTGAAGAAGTACAACAGTCCCTGCCACAGCCAACTACAGCCACTTCAGAGACAGCTTAACCTGAAGTAGAGCTTGCCGTGCCCTTCCCTGTAACCCTGATCCTCCTAAGGTTTCCTTACTAGCTCATGCTGGTACCATTTATGGGAGAAATGGGGTTGGAAGATTTGCCAGGCCAGCCATAACCAGGAATAGGCCAGAAAACAGGTGCAGGCTCCATACTGACTTCCTAACCATGGCAGTGGATTTTAGGGAATTGGAAGGGAGTAGAGGTGGTAAGGTCACTTCGCCCTATTGTCTGATTGTTGAGGCTTTGTAATCTCAAATGTCACTTAAAGTCTATGTGGATACCAAGCAGGTGTACCATGGCGTAACCATAGGCTGGCTGGGCTTCCTAAATGTTCCCTCAAAACAAGTTATTTTGTATGTTTTCTAGTCAAAACCAATCAATTTTGGGTAAACATAAAAAACATGTTTTATCTTGAAAAACATCTATGGGAAAAAACTTCAGACTTTTGATCTTCTAAATTTACTGTGAATGAACTAGTAGGGCATAGCTAAAAATTTGGAGGTCAACTTATCAGAAAGAATTTTCTGGAAATAAAATCACACTTGGCAACAAATGAGTTTTTCTTCCTTTTGATGGACTCTAGATAACAGCAATTCTACAACAATGAAAAGTATAGCATTTCCCAGGGAACAGATTTTAATAAAATGCAAAAGCATAAGAGGCTAGAAAATTATTTGCTATGCAAATGAGAGCCCAAAGAAATGATTGACTTGAACTCTGATCTATTAATAATTCTCCATTCCCAAAGCACATGTTCTCCTGCCACCTGCTAAGTCCTTGCCTTGGGCATGGAAACCATTTCACATACATGAAGAAGGAAGGCAGACCTTTTAAAATCTTTCAAGGATGTCCTGTGATGTCAAAGCAAGCTCCCAGGATGAGTTCACCACACCTCCAAGGGACTTGCAAAATGTGAGAATACCAGCAAGTATCCCCCTTGTGACTTTCTCCTCACCTTCTGCAGCATTCATGAAAGTTGGGGTTTGGGATAGAGGTTCTTGTGTGGATCTGCTGGAGCCTGCCCACTGAGACACTAAGCCAGGCACCTCCTCTTTACTGCCCTATGGGGTCTCTTCTGCCCAGATGTTTCCTGTCCTGGGGAAGAAGCTTCATGGACTCTCTTCTTTCTCTCCTACTCCCAGCCTATGGCAAGTCCCCACATGGAAAGATGATGGCAAGTACTGACTGTGTGACTAAACTATTCCCCTCCCTGGCCCTTCCTGACTACTATGTGCTTCTATGAAAATCCAATTTCAGTAAGTATACCAGGAACTCCACTTTTGGTTCCAGGTCCTCACTAATTTCAGTGGTTATCTGGTCACCCTGCCCTTGGAGATGTCCCAGTTGGAAGCTTGGCTCTGATAAACCAAACATTGGAAGTAATACTCAAGAGATCATGGAAGGGGTAGAGTTGGGTGGGTGGGCTTTTTGGGGGGGACAATGGTGGTTTTGTTGGGAAAATGGAAGAGGAAGGAGGGGTGCTAAGAACCTACATGGTTATAACTAGAAAGAGAGAGAGGAGTGTCTCTGTGCTGAGAGACTGTGGTGACACACCACAGGCTCCATTACCCTAGCTCCAGATCATGACCAGAAACTGACCAGCACACAGAGAGAGCCTCAACACTAGAGAGAAATGTGTTATCTCACTCCTCACTTCACCCCTGCCACAGGGGACAGAGAGCCACAGAAAGAGAAGCCTGCCAGCTTAAGAACTCAAATAAGACCGAAGAAAAAACATCAGAAAAACTTGTTAAAGACAGGTGAAAAGCTAAGGGTGATCCATAGGCCTACCTTGGTCTGGCCAAGTAGGGAGGTCTTTGAGGGAGGCCCTGACCCTCTAAGAGGATCCATAACATGTTCTGTCCTCAGTACCACAACACCATCTGGGAAGGACAAGCCAGGCCCTAGCCTCTACCCTACACCCTCCCTGTACAAGAAACTTGTCTAACCAGAACTCAGGGAGCCAGTCCAGGATCTAAGAAGTCTTCACTGCCACATCAGCATCACCTAACCCTATACCTGTTACCCACTTGAATCTAGTCCAGATCATTGCCAGACAGTAGGAAGAAGGTGTCAGGCCTGGGAGGAAGTACTGGAGAGCCACCAGCCTGAACACTAGACAAAGGACATGTCTTGAGGGCAGAGTTGGTGACAAGCGCTCCTTAGGACTGCAGGACAGCAAGGTGGAGATGATGGCAAACATTATATATTGTCTCCCCTTGCCCAATGGATCGTCATTGCAGTGAACTCATTTCCTCTCCAACCTTGAATGTGTGTTGAGAAAAGTTGGTTTCATACTGACATCCAGACTAGAAGGCTCCTCCCCCAGTGAGAGGACTGCCCTGAGCTCCCTAGGACAGTGAGTGTGACCTGGGATTTCTCTTTCATTGCCGCCATTGCTTTCTGTACCTTCACAAACACTTTTCCCCCTGTGCTTGTTTCCTCTTGGACTCATCTAGAAGACCTAGGGTTCCTGGGAACAGAGCAAACATATCAACAGGGGACCCTTCTCATGGCCTGGTGCAGGAATCCTAGCCCCTGGCTCTAGCTGGTAGCCTCACCTGTGGTGTTGGCATCTAGTACCTGCTATGTGACACAATCAAGTTCTGTGCCTTCTCTGATCTCCAACATCCCTGATGGGGATTAAGGAAGTCAACATACCTGTCTCAACATGAAGTAATGTAAGCCTCAATGTGCTAATTGGCACAGTGGATGTTCAATAAAAGGTAACTATTTTTACAGTGAATGTACTGAGCCTTGGCAAAGGACATATGGCTGGCTTTAACCACAAAACAGCAAATATTAATATTAAAACTCCCTCTCTTTTTAGAACTTCCAGGGCATAAGGGCTTGTATGAGTCTTCATTTTTCCGAGCAATACTGTATATATTTGGGACCTGACCCATCCTTTGGGGATGAAAGCTTCCACATATCAAAATTTACCTCCATATTTCTTATGATATGCCAATTGCTCTACTGGAGCTCTCTTGCATAGTCTTTGTTGTGGATATAAACATACTTCTGTTTTGTTTTGTGTCCCCGGTGTGGGATGTGGGACTGACTCAGATGGTCCATACCACCAGACTATTTGCCTCAAGCAGGCTCTGAGAGGAGCTCTTTGCCAGGTGCAGATAGTTTAAATCTGAGGACTATGGAGAGAGAATAAATGCCAGAGCCCAGAGAATGTGGATATTGAAGGAAGAACAAGGCTGCTCTTGCTTCCCCCTTGCTGCTCCTGATTGCTGTTGTGAGACAAGAAGTTGGAGCTCTCCTGAAATGAGATGGACTGGCTCCAAGGAACCTGACAACCCTAACCAGCAGGAAGCAGCTAAGAGAACTGTGCCCCCTCTCCCACTAAACCCTTTCTCTCTCTAACCTGGTGTTGGAGTGATGGAAGAGGCTGGGTGGAGTAGGGAAAAAAGATAAGAAATGTAAATAAAAGTCTTTTTTTTAATATTCCTACATGTCCTAGATACCATGAGTACCTGTGGGAATCTGAGAGCTGATTAACATCAAAACCAAAATGCTGAGCAATGTCAGGCGAGATATACTTTCTAGAATTTCTATTTTTAGTTATGTATATGCATGTGTATCTGTGTACAGGCTTGTGCATATAAGTGCGATGTCCATGGAGGCCAGAAAAGAGAGTCCCTGGAATTGGAGTTATAGATGGTTGTGAGCCACCTGACATGGGTGCTAGAAATTGGATACTCTGCAAGGGGAGTATCCCCTCAGTGCTGGTTAGTTATTTTGTCAACTTGAAACAACCTAGAGTTACCTGTGAAGACAGAACCACAACTGAAATACTTCCATAAGATTGGTCTGTAAGCAAGTCTGTGGGTCATTTTTTTAAATTAGTAGCTGAGGTTGGAAGGCCCAGCCTATTGTGGGTAGTTCTATCCCTGGCTTGATGATCCTGGGTGTGTAAGAAGTAGGCTGGGTTCCATAGGGAACAAGCCAACAGTATACCTTCATAGCCTCTGCATCAGCTCCTGCCTCCAGGTTCATGCACTGAGTTCCTGTCTTGACTTCCTTGGATTATAGGCTACAAACTGTTGCTGAAGCAAACTTTTCCTCCCAGAGTTGCTTTTGGTCATGGTGTTTTATCACAGCAATAGAAAACATAACTGAGACACAATTGTGGTCGTGGTGTTTTGCCACAGCAGTAGAAAACATAACAGACACACTTTTAACCACTGAGCAGTTCCTCCCTGCCCCAGAGGATATTTTCCTATTGGTGTACTATGAGAGATCACATTATCCCCACCAAGAAACTTCTTTTAGGGGATACATGTTTTAAAATAAGTTCACTAACTGGGCATGGGGACGCACACTTTAATCCCAATGCTTGGGAGGTTGAGGCCAGTGAACCTCTGAGTTTGAGGCCAGCCTGGTCTACAAAGCAAGTTCCAGAAAATCCTGTCTTGAAAAACAAACAAACAAACAAACAAACAAACAAGTTAGCTTAGTGATTGTCTGACTTCTCAGATTATGAAATATTCCATATGTACAAGAAAATACATATAATGCAAAACAAGCTATAAAGAAAAAAATCAAGTATCCACATAGGCTAAGAAAAAGATATTTCCAGCATCACCTTGCCCAGTGCCCCTAACTTTTGGCATCCAAACAGCCTCCTCCAAGGGAAACCATTACTTTACATGTGAAACATTTTTATGTCTTTGTTTTATGCATTTTTAATTTTTAAAAATTTTAAAGCATTTTTAATATGCTTTGTTTAAAGCATTTTATGTCTTTGTTTTAGGGATGGTGGAATTTCTTGTAATCACTGGTTCCTCTTTTTCCTCACTGGATTCTCTGTGTTTCAGTCATTTGAGCATTTGTAACTTCAATAGATTTTGGAAAATTCTCAGCTATTTCTTTGGCGGGGGGCGGGGGATGTGGTAGGGGAAGGTCTTCTAGTCGTGATTAGCCTGGAACTTGCTGTGTAGATTAGGATGGCCTAGAACTCACAGAGATCTACCTGCCTCTGCCCTCTCAGTGCTGGGACCAAACCTTATACAAGGGTGTGTTTGTCATCTTATATTATCAGGAGATGTTTCTGCCATCCCACTGAGAGCTAAGACTAAGGCAGGCAAGTGCAAATAATCACCCTTTTCTTAGGACATAACTTTTTGTGTCCTGGCTTGGGGTGCTAGTGTCTCAGCCAACTTCCAACTTTGCTGAGTCTTAGACCCTGTTTGGCATCTTCTGACCTAAAACTCCACCCTACCAGAGATACTCTGTGACTTCCAGATGCCATCTTGACTCTTCCTTCCCCTAAGCATATGCTCAAAAGCCACTTTCACAGATGCCTTTTCTTGCAAAGTCAGCTGTAATTTTAATCCTACCCACCCCAGAAAAACTCACAGTGCTCCACTTGGATGTAAAATCCTGTTTCAGAGCTTCTGAGGTCTTCATTTTAGGATACTACAATTTCATATGACCATGGCTTCCTCCTTTTGAATCTGCTTGGTATCTGTTGTGCTTCTGTAATGTAATATACTTTATTCAGCCCGTCAGGCTATTTTTGTAGTGTGATTATTACTTCAGGATGGTTAGTCTACCGTATTGTTATGAACATGACTGTGGCTTATTTTTCTTGTGCTGGGAATCAAATCCAAGACCTTATGTATGCTCAGCAATCTCACTAAACTACATGTGGTTTGTTTTCATTGCATCCCAGCTACTGGCCTGGTACATACTTTTGATTTCTTCACTTATATTTGTAGAAATAGAGAGAAATCCTGTTAACACCAAGGCTAGTTTGACTTAGTAGTCCCATGATTTCCTTAGTAATTAAGGGTCTCCTCTTGGTTCACTGTGGTGATCACATTCTGTGAAAAAGTAGAAACTAGATTTGTTGATGTGTCAGAGCCTGTCCAAAAACAAACAAACGAACAAAAATCAACCACCATCACCAACAAAAAAAGGTTCAATAGCCTATAACCTCAGTGAAATGTTTACAGGTTTAGTGGTATGGAGAATACTGAAATATCCCTTTTAAGGACAAGTTGCAATAGTAGGCCCTCTCTGCAATCAAAGCAGAGGTGCAATGTTTAGTATCTTGTTTGCTATTCCAGAGGAATAACTCTCTTATTTAGGTGTGTTTCTCTGGCTCACTTATTGAGTTGCCCACAAAGCTTTCAGCTTTGAGTGGGGTTAAGCCAGAAGGGTCTGCAACAGCTCCAGGCTGCTGTGTAGGTTGCTCTCCCAGCACCTCCTGGGTCTAGAGACATCAGCAGCTGAGAAGATGCTGTGTGGAGCCTCCCACAGGTCCACTTGGCAGGCTCACAGAGATGCCCTTAGAATCTGAAGCAGATCCCAGGATAACTCTTCTCCTTTTGAAACACAGCTCCTGGCCTTGCCACTAGGCCTTAGTGTAAACTGAGTTTTGACCCATGGACCACCAGGTTTCCACCCTGTGACTTGCCCTGCTCCTCATGAACTGGGTCTTATCTGACCCATGAGGCAGAAAAGCACGATGCCCAGAAGCAATTCATCATCACATGGAAGTAGGATACATATGTTCAGGGGAGAGCAGGTTACTGGTTTAAGTTACACAGAAGTGGCCCTAATGCCCAGGCCTCTGGCCCTCCTATGCTGGCTGTTCTATCCCAGCATGCACCCATGACCTCATAATAGACTCCTCACCATTCACTGACTTAGGAAGAGAGGATTAAGAGAAAACTTCCACAGGGAGAACTCTGAGCCAAGCACCAGCTCTTCTCTTAGAAATGGCCAGATGGGGCAGACCTGTGATGTCTCAGGGGTTAAAGTGATGGCTGTGCAAGCAAGGAGACTGGAGTTTGGATCTTCAGAATTCATGTAAATGCCAGGCAGGCGTGGCAGCCTTGGAACCCAAAGACAGTGATTCCCCTAAGCAAGCTGGCTACTAAGGCTCTGGGCTCTGGGCTTAACTGAGAGACCCTGGGTTAATGAAGAAGGTGGAAATGCACACACAAGCATGCTTGGCATACATGAGACCCATGAGAAAAAGGAGGAGGAGGAGGAAGAAATAGCCAGACCTGATTGTATGGTAATTCATGGCCTTCAGCCAGCCTCAAAATAAAAATTTAAAAAAAGGTGGATGGTGCTTTAGGAAGAACACTCAAGCTTTTCCTCTGGCCTCTATATACATAGACACCCGTGTGGCACACACGAAGATGAATTGACTTAATATCATTGAGTCCATAAGCGCTGTAATTTGGCATCAGGGTATGCAGGCTGTTGGGAGAAGCAGGGAAGAGCAGAGATACCATGCAGGACTCTATGCCCTCAGGAAAAGGAGTCAACACTTTTCCAGTTGTGTGCAGGTTAGTTTTTTGTTTTGTTTTGTTTTGTTTTGTTTTTGTTTTGTTTTTAGGTTCTTCAGTATTACAACATCACATGGTCGATATTCAGAGATTTGGTATGGCTAAGAGAGACCAGCCTGGGTGTGTAGTTGGTGTGGGTAGACTTGTGATGGCTAACCTCCCATGGTAAGTTGGCAGGTACGTGACTGCCGCTTGTTTCTGGGAGAGTTTAGTATTAAAACTAAATGAAGGAGAGCAGATTTATCGTCATGGTCATCTCGTTTGTCCACGCTCTGGGTTAAAAAACTGAAGGTGGAGGAGACTCGAGTTGGATGTTAGTATTCTCCATTCCTGAGTATGCCTGGTCAGTTCTGGACTGGACTCTGCACTGTCAGTTCTCTGGTCCCAGGTCTCTGAGCTGTGGTACAAGCTTCATCTCTCTCCAGCTTGCAGACTATGGACTTCTCATCTCCAAATTCATGAGCCATTTTCTGATAATAAACCTTTTAAATATTTTCCCCTGGGTCTGTTTCACTGAAGAAGTGATATCCAAGGGGAAATAGATATTCCACAAGAGAACTGAGCATACATGCTAGCTGTGTGCAGGTGGACTCTAGGGGTCATGGCAGGGTGCCCTCAACACAGTGTCAAAATGGAAGTAAGCTATCACCAAAGACCTGCAGGAGAATAGGCCCATTGGAGCCCATTTGGATAGCGGTGACTCACCTGGGAAAGTTAGGCATTGATGGCATTGAAGAGGATCGTCTGCTTTACTCAGTTTGTCAGCGGAGTTTGGCCCAGACCAGCTACACAGCCCCATGTTGTAGGCTACAGCAGCCTGGTTTCATTAGTGTGTGTGTGTGTGTGTGTGTGTGTGTGTGTGTGTGTGTACGTGTGTGTGTATGTGTGTACGTGTGTACGTGTGTGTGTGTGTGTGTGTATGTGTGTGTGTTGTAGTGTGCATGTGGAAGTCAGAGGACAACTTTCAGGAGTCTGTTCTCTCCTTCCACCATGTGGCTCCATGTCTCAGTCTTGGCAGCCAGTGTTCAGCCATTTCCCCAGGTCCTGAGAGCTCTTTTCAGAGACTTCCAGGCCAGAAGCCGTACTTTACCATTGAAAAGACTTTCAAGATGAGCCAATATGAAGTAAAAGTTGGAGTTTTTTTATGAAGAGACATTTATAAGGCTGGAGATGTAGGCCGGTGGTAAGGGCTTGCCTGGCATGGAGCTCTGAAACCCCCAGCATCACATGTACCAAGGGAAAGGTGGAGGTGCACACCTGTAGTAATCTGTTAGGAGGTAGAGGCAGGAAGGTCAGAAGTTCAAGATTACAGCAGGCATAGTGGCACGTGCCTTTAATCCCAGCACAGGCAGAAATAGGCGGATTTCTGAGCTCGAGGCTAGCCTGGTCTACAGAGTAAGTTCCAAGAGAGCTGGAGCTACAAAGAAAAACCCTACCTCAAAAAATAAATAAATAAGTAAAAAGAAAAGGAAGTTCAAGGTCAGCCTGGGTTGTCAGAGACCCAATGTAGGAGTGTGGTGAGGGGGAGGGAGACATTTAGGGAAAGGTCAATAAAGCACTCAAGAATGGGTGTGGCTTCTTGGAGAAAGTCAGCTTAAGAGTTTTTTCAACAGTAATATAGACAATTTTAGTGACTTCTGGAGTTACACCTCAAAGGGTTAAATGACATAAGGTGTTTTCTGAGGTGCAGTTAAGACTGCAGACCATTTGTAAAATTATAAGTCACAAGGTTGCACAGAAGATGTTTTAACAAGAAAACAAGTTTATAGTCTTGTTTGTTGAGGGTCCCAGAAAACAAACAAACAAACAAACAAACAAACAAACAAACAAAAAACAGACCAGGTTTACACCTGAAAAAGGAAAAAGGCACATTCAGACCTTAAGCATAGTTCACTACCATTTTCATATTCTTATGGGAAAACCTTCCTATAAAAGGACCATCAGCTGTACCCTGGAATATTCCCAGCAGATGTCAAGTGTGCTGAAATTCTTGACTGGCTGGAAAGGGGTTTCAGTCCATCATACCCTGCAGGAAGGACCTTCTTTGCCTTCTCTGTCTTCTCTTTCTATCCCATCTCAAGTTCACCAGGTCTAGGGCTGATCTCTCCCAGACATACCCTTACAAACATGGGTGTTAAGCACCTTTTTAAAAAGGGCCATGGAAGAATGGGAGGGTAAGAGTCCCAGGGAAGCCTGGAACAGCTTCCATGGTGGGCATGGCTCTAATATTCTGCTTGTATCTTGAGTTAAAGCAACTTATGTTGACTTATGTGTGGTGTGTGTGGATGTGACCAGAGCTTTAGGGCAACAATACTTCGTGAGTACCTGTTACTAAAGTGGGCAAATGCTCTCTTATCTTTTTAGGTGGTCTATTATTTAAATTGACACAACAGGTCAACAGAAGAAAAATCATTTTAATTCATGTGGCCATGACAGGGAGTCCTGCAAACCCCCATAAGTTCCCAGCTTCTAATGCCCTTCTTGCTCCGCACACCAGGAGAGCCAGCACTATCCAGCGCGACCTTGTTTCAAACTATAAAAATCAATCTGAGATTGTGAGGTAGTCTCCGAGGACCTAGGCTTATATTCCACCAGGTGATACAGAGAAATAGAGATTTGCTTCTTAGGTGGGGTGTGGAGGCAAACTATGGGGGTCCTGGAGGCAAATGGGGAGGGGTTAGGGAGAAAAGCCTGGGAGATAAAAGTTGCCATAATCAGCTCTCTTCCTGGTACAGACACCTTTACAAAGAGGCTGGTGTGTGTGTGTGTGTGTGTGTGTGTGTGTGTGTGTGATGTTTTGCTAGTTGAGAATGGTCTCCTACAAAGGGGGCAGCTTTTTTTGGGTTCCTCCAGTGTCTTCTTCAGTTTCAAAAAAATCACCAGCTAGTCGCTCCCTAGCGGGAGTGCGCGCTGCTTGAGGCGACTGCGCTGTTCTCCTACAGCCTTACTTTGGCAGCGTCTCCTGTGAAGCACATCAGCTGCCTCGCCTCTGCCCCATCCTCGGTACAAGTAACACTCATTCCCTCCAGAAGCTTCCCTAAGGACTTTGGGAGCTGGGGGAGAGGGGGGCTTCGGACCCAAGGGATTGTCTTGAGTAGGAAAACGTGGACACACGGAGGAGGAGGGTCCTTAAGCGCCGGCGCTGAGACACCTAAGCTTAAGATGTGATGTTGCCAACTTGGCACAGAGGCCTTCTTGGTGTCCCAACCCAGAGCCTGCCGGTGCTGGGCTTCCAAGTGACCCGGTTGGTGCTCCCTTGGGTCTTCCTCCTTCATTCACACTGCAGTCCAAAGTATTTCCATGGATCTGGGCTCGAGGGTGCGCTGCTCCGGAGGCGGGTCGCAGCCCAGCCAGGAAAATGCCTGGTCCTGTCTGGTCTCTCAGTGTAGGGGAGGAGCGCGCTCTGGGCTTCCCTGGAGGAAACTCCTCCTCCTTCCCCCAGACGGCCGCTCCTGGCCAAGGTGACCCGACACCTGCGTTTAGGGGTGTCGCCCTGGCTCCTGGGACGCCGCCTCCGGAGATTTAAGAGAGAGCTGGGAGAGGTCGAACACTTGGGGCTGACTAGGAAGCCAAGAGCTCCGGCGACCAGCGGAAAGGGGCAGGGAGCGCAGCAGGTGAGCGGCGTGCGGGACAATCTCGGGGTTGGCCTGGAAGGGGAAATGGGGTTGACTCGGGTCAACCCCACGGTGCCAGGCTGGGGCATTACAGGTGCGACTCTCTGGGAGCTGACGGGCCCTGGCGCACGACGTGGTCCCACGTCTATAAGAGGGACCCAGCGACCTCTGTCCCGTGGCGGCGCCCGGTTGAGAGAGACCCCAGGTCGACTCCGTAGTTTCGCGATTTGGTTTATGTTCCAGCCGGCCCCTGACTAGTGGATTGGAGAAGAGAGTCGTTGGGGATGGGGATCCTTCGGTGGAGCAGGCCCTTGGCCCGCACACCTGCTGCATATTCCTTCCTAGGACGCAGAGGTTCCTCCACAGTTCTCTTTGTTTCGGGAAAATCTCGGCAGTCCGGCTGGTTACCTGAACTCCTTCCGCTCCTTGGTCCCTACCGAGGTGGAAAGAAACTAGAAACTGGCAGAGATGCGGAGAACCGATATAGGCGGCGCTGCAGGGCCCTAGGGACCCTTGCAAGACGCGAACTGCGCGCCACCCGGGGGGAGGGAATGCTCCAGTGGTCCCGTGTGGTGACCTGGTTGGCTCTGAGCATTCACTGGAACGAACCTGGAGGGGCTGGCCCTGGAGGAACAGGCGGGCTGCCAGGGGCAGAAGGCTGACCACACGGGCATGTGCATTCATCCTGTGGGACTTGGAATGGTGGCAGGGTGACCCAACGTTCCAGCTAGGCAGTGGGCACTGTGTGTGAGGGCCTCAAGCCCAGTTGAAGAAATGAACTGTCCCAAGGCCTAAACGTTTTTTTTTTTTTTTTTTTTTTTTTTGTGTGTGTGTGTGTGTCCATGCCCTAGAGAGTGTGGGTGGCTTTTGCTTGCTGGGAGCCCAGGTTCTTCATGATGGCCCCTAATTCGGTCCAGAGCACGCATAGGCTTCTGGCCATAGGCTTCTGGCGGCTTGTTTGTGGAAGGGAAAGCCCTAGCTGTACCTGGAAAGCCGGGTCCTCACAAGGGTTGGGCTTGCAAATGCTTAGTCCTGAGGCTAAGACAAGCCATTAGTGCTGGCTGTTCAGCTTCCAGCCGCCAAGAGCCAGGCACTGTGGAAAGTTCCAAAGGGCAGACTACTTACAAGGTTCTGTGAAAATCCAAAGTGAGGTTGGTGTTGTTTACCTGGTTTGGGAGGAGGGGAGAGGTAACAACAGCTTCCTTCCTGGGGGCTGGGCAGTTTGACTGGGGACACTGGCTGGTGTCAGCAGTAGTGGGTAGTGAGGGACTTCCAGATAGGCAATTTATTTGCTTGTACTGAAGAGGTGCTTGGGGGCCTTCACCCAGTGACCTTACTGGTCATCTGCTGTTAGAATGAAAACTCAAAAGCCAGATGTGGTGAGATTTATTTTTAATTCTAGAACTTGGAAGGCAGAAGCAGGCACATCTGGTACTCTGTGAGTTCAAGGCTACCTAGAGAGACACTGTTCAAGAGAGAAGGAAGGAAGAGGAAAAAACTGAAGAGTGTCACCAAAACATGAGCCCAAGTGAAGAATTGAAGGGTGTTCTTATGGGCTGGGGACCCTTCTGGAGGGCTGGGGTGCATATCTCAGTCTTTGGTCTTCTACAATCTCTGATCAATGTTCTCAGCTCATTCCCAGGTTTGGGCTTACTGACACTCACACACACCCATCACACCCTTAAGGTCACCTTGCCAGCAGCAAGGTCTTGGAGTCAAGTGCAGAGCATTGGCTGTGGCACTATAGTCACTGTAGGAGGAAGTTTGACCACCCTGATACAGTAGCCGCACAGGATGGGGTGACTTCATTTCTTCTACAAGGACAACATAGTGAATTCTTTATAACCTGTTTACCTCGGCTACAGGGAGGCTGATGCAAAGTTAGGTTGTCTGGTGCCTCTCTGGGTGAAAGGGCAGAACATAGGCCGGCTGCCTCAGTAGCTGTCAATGCTGTAAGCATTGGGCTCTCAGACAGAGGTATGCACAAGGGGTTTTGCGGACCATCTGCACAGTCTCCCTTCTTTTTCCTCCTCTTAGTCCTGAGGTCACAGTATGGCAGCAAGTCAAGAGAAGAGATGAAAACTGAGAATGAAGTCTAGGGACTCTGGATGTCTCAGGTGCTCTGCAGCCAGGCTGCCATGCTTCCTAACATCATAGACCCATCTCTCTCTGAAGCCCCATAGTAGCCAGGACGTGGGATTACCTGATGGACCAAAAGGCAGACTCTCTCACTGAGTGACAGACACTTATGCAGCCATCCTGCAGGTGATGAAACCTGGATATGTGAAGTATAGTACGCCAGTTCCATCTTCTTTATTGCCTAAGTGGACTGTTCCCAGTGATGAGCCCAGTCTGGGGTCAGGAGTTACCATGAAATAGAAACCAAGAGTCTAGCTGACTATATTGCTCTTTACATTTAAGTATTGAAGGAGCTTAGAAAGGCCTTGGGGAGGGGTCCTTAATGTGAGGTCATTGCCGTGGTCTTGAGCACTGATCAGGTAAGAATCAGGAGTTTTTGAAAACTCTACAGAAAGTTCTGTATCTGGGAACTCCTGGTCAGCCCAAGCACTGGGCATTAGGAAAAAAAAAAAAAATGGTGACTGGTCATTTGAGCGCCTGGTCAGTTGGGTTTCTGAAAGACTGGAAAATGGCTCTGCTGGTGGGGAGGGCAAATGAAACATCTGGGGATGGGCAGGAGAGCTCCCAGGGAGCCACACAGCTTGAAGGAGGCCTTTCCACCCACTACTCTCTCCTAATTGTTCCCCTAGCTGTCCATAAGGCTGAAATTACTAAGCCTTGTTTGTTCAGGTTCCTCCTCACTTTCCCAAGCTGTCCCTAGGACCAGCTCAGGGATCTTTGACGGTTGGAGTTCAGGAGAACCATGATCCTAAGGGCTGAGAACTGCAAAGGTCAACTTGGGGAACTTTTCTGTGCAGCCCCTAAGTATAGTAGACCTGGTAAAAATGAAGGAGGGTGGTTCATTCCAGGGGCAACTAAACCTGCCTGTGGGTTCTTAAAGTCTCATCTGATCACAGTGGCCATTCTAAAGGATGATCCCTGGGGTAGACCTGGGATTC
>NW_026592666.1:14404564-14497338 GCF_907164565.1 Psammomys obesus | reverse complement strand
CACAGTGGCCATTCTAAAGGATGATCCCTGGGGTAGACCTGGGATTCTGGAAAGAAGTAGAGCTAGACCTAGGGCTGATTCTCACAGCAAGTGATTGTCAGGAGAAAGAAACAGAAATGCATAGGAGCATCTTGGGCAGTAGCAGCTCTTGGAAGGAAAATCCATGTGGAGTACTGGTGGGCAGGTATGTTGTCAGTGACCTATATTGTGCACAGGGTGGACTTTGAAGCAGTCAGGTGGCCCAGAGACTCTCCTTGTTCTTAGTGGAGGCAGTGGGGGAAGGGAGGAAGTCTGCATGCCTTGCTTGTGTACATAGTTGAGCCCTCAGGAATGGGGGCATGGGCTCAAGAGGCAGGGTATGATAACAAAGCACCTAGTGTGTGAAGGCCAGCAATGGCTTGTGGCTGTGGAAATTCATACAAGGACAATGGGTAGACCAGAAGGCTTAAGCTCAGTGCTGTGACTGAAGAGTGAGTGGTGTCATAGTAGTATTTTCAAGTTAGCTGAACTGGCAGATGAAACAAGTCTGGCAGTGTTATTGTTTGTTTGACCAAGGTACAACACAGAGAATCAATTTCTCTCTAATTTATGGCCCTTGTTTTCCAAGGGGCATCCAGGCAGTGGCACTGAGCTCTTACCTGAGCTCACATCGGATCTGAATGATCTAACCTCCAGGACACAGGAGAGGGATTTCTAGAGATTACCGATTTGGAGGTCATTCCACACAGAACTCTGAGAAGTATTCAATACTTCTCTGCTGACAATACATTATAATGAATCGGCAGTGACTCTTCCATATCAGGCCTCCTAGCTAGTGCTTAGTCACTTATGTTCTAGAACGTGCTGGATCTTGAGCTTTAAGGACTTTATACTTTCCTAGAAGCTCCCACCCTCAGCTAAACTTTTGAATTGTAGGAAACTTGGTTTCCCTGCGCTCAAAGTTTGCCTTCTGTCTGATTCTGATCCTTAATCCTGTGCCTAACCTCTGGGTTTATGTGGCCTGAATCAGGTCCCTGCTCCACATAGCAGTAGCATAAATACTAGAAGCAAAGCCTGTCTTCTGTCATATTGAACTCGGAGTGGGAGAACATATTTTCACTCAATCATTATTACACTCCATTTATTACTCGTTATCCTCACTAAGCAGAGTGGCCTAGGCAAGGCCTTTAACCAGAGCCAGGGTCCTCCTGCCGCGACCTGGGGCCTTTCTGCCTGTCTCGGTGTTATATGAACACTCAGCTCAGGGTATCTGACTTGTGCAACTGGTAATGTCCTGCTGGGGGCTTCCCACCCCAGTCTGTTCAATTTTACCTTTTCCATGTAGCCTCTAGAAAAAAATAGTTGTTTATGTCTGTGTGTATGTGCATCTGTGTGTCTATATGCATGTATGTGTGTCCCTATGTGTCTCTGTGTGTGTTTGTGACTGTATGAAAGTCTCTGTATGTACATACGTGTCTGTCTCTGTGGTCTGTGTGTGTCTCTGTGAATGCATGTCTCTGTGTGTATCTGTATCTGCGTGCATGTCTTAGTATGTGTCTCTGTATATGTGTGTGAATGTGTGTGCATTTGTGTATCTGTGTACATATGTGTATGTGTGTCTGTGTGTGTGCATGTGTTTTTCTTCCTAGTTTGCTTTCATATTGTTGTGATTAAACAAATAAAAAACACCATGACCAAAACAACCCCAGGAGAAAAAGGTTTATTTCAGTTAATAGTTTACAGTCCACCATCCAGGGAACTTAGGACAGGAACATGGAGGCAGGAACTGAAGCAGAGACCATCAAGGAACTTTGCTTTGTGGCTTGTACTACATGTCTTGCTCAGCCTACTTTGACCACCTTCCCAAGGGTGACATTGCTAGTGGTGGGCTTTGGTCCTTTCACTTCCGCCATCAGTTAAGAAAAGTGCCCCATAGACTCGCCTATGGCACAGTCTGAGGGAGGCATTTTCTAAACTGAGATTCCCTCTTCACAGATGACCCTAGTTTGTCTCAAGTTGACAAAAAAATTAAGTGGTATAAGCACGTGAATGCGTGTGCATGTGCTAGTGTGCATGCACACACACAGTTGAATACATTTTTGTTATGGTACAAAGCCAAATTAAAAAAAAAAAAAACAGATTTAATTTCCACCCTAAAAATCTTGTGATCTCCTTGGAACAAGGCATTCAGAGAAAAAGAAACACCAATGCACAGACGACGGGGCCACCTCTTCAGAGGTGTTTCGACTTTCTCCCTCTAATTTCCAGAGCTGGCACTCCATCCAACAAGGCAGGCCCAGCCACTCATTTGCAGTACACCAGCAAAAGAGACGAGTCATAGCTAAGAGCATTGAAAGGGGACCTGTTCAGTGTGGTTACATTGGGAGGAGGAACAAATAAAGGGGGCCAGTGACCCCAAGTCCATTTTGGGAGTCCTTGCATGAGATTTATGTTTAAATAGAGAACGAGAAGTGTTCAAAAAGCAGTCCTGGTCAAGATATGGTCCCGCATATCTGACCCATCATTGTCTCAGAACTGTGTGAAATCTCTGCTGGGAAGCAAGTTCCTCTGGCTTCCACCAGGCTCAGCCTTTTGTTTCTCTACGTTGGGGTTCCTGAGAAACTCTTGGGTTTTTGAGGCAGGTTTTCTCTGTGTAGCTCTGGCTGACTTGGAACTTGCTTTGTAGACCATGCTGGCCTTGACCGCCTGACCCTGCCTCCTGAGTGCTGGGAATAAAGATGTGTAACACCAAACCCAGCCCTGAGGAACTCTTAGTTCTCCCAGATCCACTGTTTCAATAGTCTGACAGTACAAGGGTCTCTCCTTAAATGTCCTCTCCCCTGCCAGGGCAGTATGCCCATGTCTGAATGTCTCAGACCTCCACTCCATACTACCACTGACTAGCTTTCCTAATAGTAGACTGTGTCCCTAAGAAAAGAGGATGATGTGACCTGAGCCTCGTTTCTCTTCAGTGTGTTTACTGGCTGCACGGTGTCTGGTGGTGGCATGTGGTGACACAGGTGGAAGAAAGAAGCAGATTCTGGGGATCTCTTCCCACTTCTAGCAGCTTGAACAGCACCTGGCACTCTGGGGGCTTCATGAAAGAGCCAGCACATGTGAGACAGTGTGTGATGACGTCAGTGGACTGCAGTTATTGGGGCAATCCCATACTTTTGCGTGTAAGTCAGTAACCATGAGTCTGTCCACCAAGCTATGTCCTCAGGTAAAATTAGTTTCATTCAGTCAAGACTAAGGTAAGACTGTGCACCTATACCGATCATGCTATTGCTACATTTACCCAGTGCTCCTGAGGTGATTATAAGGGCTGCTTCTCTTTTCTATCCTGATAGAGAACGCAGGACTAGGACCTTCCCAGGTCACAGCTAGAAAGAGATTGACTCTAGGTTGAGATCCAAGTTCCACCTTATGCTTAATCCCCAGTGTCATAGCTGCTAGCTGTGTAGTGTTGTGTTCTGTGTACCTAATGTCAGGCTCGTATGTAGTGTAGTGCAGGCATGTGTATGTGTTCATGTGTGTGTTTAGGTGTGCATACATATGTGTGCATGTGTAGAGATCCAGAGGTGGGTGCTGGGTGTCTTCCGCAGTCACTTTCCACTTTAATTTTGATATATTTCTGAGCCAGGAGCTCACTGAATGGGCAAAAGCATCTATTTATGTCCTAGCGATTCTCCTGGCTCTGCCTCCCTCACACTTTGTCCAATGATCATCTCCCCAGCACTCAAGTATCCGGTTCTTACAGATGAAAAGGGCTTATCATGATGTCTGAACTCCTTCCAGCCGTCCCTGGCACGTCATCTGGTGAATAGGTGACTCCCCAAGATCGTTTCTTAGAATAGTTTTGAACCACCTCACATCCATCTGGGAGGAATGAAACAAAGCCCTCATAGAGAGAATAACAATGAAAAAATAATGCACCAACCCTCATTAAAGCAAGGTGAGGACTAGTGGATTCAGGAGCATCTCAGCGGATGGATGGACCAGGCAGGCAGCCAATGATGAAAAGACTGCTTTGATTCCCAATGCAGCAAGGGAGAATGGGAGCTATGGCCATGGAGCAGAATATCTATGGATGAGAAATCAGGAAGAGGTGACGCAGGTGAGAGGGATCTGGCTAGCCTTACTTGACAGGGTTCTTGCTGAAGGCAGGCCAGGTTTACCAGGTATCCTTTGAGGATGTAGAGGACTAGGAATTCTTTCAGGTATTGAAAGTGTAGATTCTTAGTAAACTGATTTATCAAGGTTTCATTAAACTACATTTTCTGTGTAAGAGCGCACAGAGGTTCTGAAGCTTGGTGAAAGAGTCTGTTGTTAGAGGACAATGATGGGAAAGATGGCTTCCTTAAGTAAGGGACTTTATGCTGATGGTGTCTGGCTGTTATTGACTTTTCACGCATGGCTACATATGAAATGACCCAGGGACTTCTTTTTATAACCACAGATTGAGTTGGTCAAAGCAATTAGTTTGGCATTGTTTTCTGTTAGGGTTTAGGATAGTAAACAGATTGGGGGTGGCTGTGTATATCATGCACCTTTTCTTTCTTGTGATGAATAACTGGCAGAAGAATCCAGAGGCAAAAGAATTTATTATGGATCACTGTTCAGGAAATACATTCATCATGGCTGGAAAGATGTGGCCCAGGATCAGCTCTTGTTTGCAGCAGTAGGAGCATGAAGCTGCTTGCTGACATCCTAGTACATGAGGAAGCAGGACCTCCAGCCAGAAGTAGAGCCAGAGAGCAGAGCTTGCCTGGAGGCCTCGAGCCCCATGCCTTTAGCCTGTATCAAAAAGGCTCTACGCCCTTCCGAAACAGCACCCCTAGTGCGGATGCCATTTCACATTTGAAGTGTAACATTGTGTTATAAGAACATAATATTTCCTAAAGCTTGGGCAACCCTGTGAGGCTTATGTAGAAGAGACAGACAAATGTGACCCGTCTCTGGTGTTCAGTTATAGGCCACCAGTTATAGGCATCTGCATGAACACACCTATAGAATTCTGTAGAGTGTGTGTTCGATCTGATCCTCTGCTCTTCCGTTCTCGGTGCACATTTGCAATGAAACTCACCTTAACAAATGTATCAACCTATCCACTTTGCAGAGACAGAGCTGAGCTATCAGGCTGGTTCAGTTTTTTTGTCTGAGGATGCTTTTGGGAAAAGGCCCCAGTAGGAGGTAGCCTAGGTCTTTCCCTTTCAGGCTCTTCATTACCCTCTATGGAGTGGATGGGGTTTTGATGTTTCTTTTTGGTGGTTCTTGTTTGTTTTTCTCCTATGATTCTTCCTTTTGGTGGGTTGTATCTGGGAGGAGCCATTACTGGCCCCCTACTGAGAACAACATACGTGTAGAAGGGCTTGGAGTCACAGGCTCAGTCTGGGTGCTCCCATGTAGGCAGGGCTCTTTTCCTGTCCTCATTTCTTCAAGGTCATGCAGGCTCTCCTGGCCACAGTAGTTCAACTTGTATTCCAGTCCCACTCATGAGTTTCTCTGTACCCCAGAGGAAGACAGTAGATTCCTTGGCATAAACACACCAGGAATGAAGAGGCGTGAGAAGACATAGGTGAAATGAAGGTGCAAGGCCAGGCAGGGCAGAACTGTATCTTGCTCTGGTACAATGTGACCTTCACCCAGAGTCTTCCACAGCTAAACTGCACTGAAATACGCCTGCGTGTGCTTCTTTCCTGTAGGTCACCTGGAAGAAGCCAGATACCTCCTCATGCTGCTGACACAGGCAGGATGGCATTGAATTCAGTAAGTGGGCAGTTCTTACATCTTTGGCCTTTTCCTTGTTCCTTCATCCCTCTGTTATCTTCCACAGGTGTTCATCAGTAATTTTAAGAGCTGTGCATAGGAACAGGTGGCCCTTTGGACGTTATTCAAGCTGTTCTATTGCTATGAAGAGACACTGTGACTAAGGCAACTCTTCTACATAAAAACATTTTTAATTATGGGCTTGCTTACAGTTTCATGGGTTTAGTCCGTTATCATCTTGGTAGGGAATATGGTGGCATATTTCTGGTGCAGAAGCTGAGAGTTCTATATTCTGATCTACAGGAAGCCTATCTCCAGTGATACACTTCATCTACCAAGGCTACACCTCCTAATTCTTCTAATTCTTTCAAAGAGTTCCATTCCCAAGTGACTAAGCATTCAAATATATGAGCCTATAGTGGCATTCTTATCCAAACCACCACAGTTGTGTTGGAAAGGGTGAGACATGGATGGAGCCCAATATGCCACAGGGTGTCTGAAAAGCCACCACTGCTGGACAGAAGCTGGGATTACTACATTGTGTGTGCTCCCTTTCTCCTTCAAGGGCAGTGGGTGTACATACAAGAGAGGCAGGATGGGGCAGAGGGCATGAGTTTAGGGATGAAAGTCCGTGATGGTGCTATCAATGTCTGCCTATCAATAACTTCGGATCAGCCACACCTGAGTAAGTCATTGGGTGGTCCATTCCTGCTGGGAGCCTACTACTTAGGGCAATAAAAGCAGTTGTTTTTGTCATCCTCAAGCCTGACCAGTCCACCTTCCACACGCACAAATACTTAGGATTATTTCTCTAGGTTCTGTAAATATATTTGTATATATAGAGAGAGATAGATACATATATAGATACATATATGGATACATATACACATACATACATAGATGCCAGTGTCTCATTTTATGAGTCTCTGGTACTTAGTTTTTTACTGGATTCCTTCATAATTTAAGTGCTACATCCAGAACAAAGTGCTTGGTGTATCTCAGCTTTTACTGCTGGGGAGGTGGTTTGGATCTGGACCAGACACTCACTTAATTTCTCAATCTGGAGTTGTGTGTCTAGATGAGGGATGGCTTTCACTGTCCCCCAACCCCTGCTTCAAGTCATAATCTTTTGAAGGAGAGTGCTTGTGAGTTATTAAGCACAGATTGTTAACCTTGGAGTGTTCATGTTTCCCTGCTTAAAATTCTCAACTTTAGGCCAGCAAGACAGTTCTATACAGTAGAGATGACCTGCATTCAGTCTTTGGGACCCACAGAGTAGAAGGAGACAACTGATTTTCACAAGTTGTCCTCTGATTCCTCTTTACACACATGTGCAACATACACAATAAATAAATTAGTTTTTAAAAATCTATATTTAGTGGTCCCTACTGAGGATACCTGTTTCCAGAGGATGTTTCTGTCAAGGCCCATGAGAAAGCCTGAGCAGAAAGGGAGTTGGAGAGTTTTAGGTAAGAACCATTAGACATGGATGAGGGTAACTGGGGCCTCTAGGAGAGGTCCGGCCACTGAGAGAGTGAGGAAAGTAGAAATAAGAACGGCAAGCTCTGAAGTCCTGAGGGACTGCTAGGGGTGTGACTTGCCAGTACAGCCAGGGGAAGGTCCTGAGAAATGGGCTAAGTAAAAGGACTGGCACCCTAGCAGAGGAGCCTATCTTTTTCACATTCGCACAGCACATGCTTTGACTGCCAAGTTCCCCTGAGAAGGCACCTGTTCCCTCAGCACCAGGATGTACACACTGCATAGGGATGCTTACAGCCCTCTAGTGAGAGCAGTTGGGTAAATGACTGCCAACTCCAGCGGCATAAGAAAAAGGGCTCTGGAGGAGAATGGCCAGAGAAACCTGCATCTTGGATTTGTTCCTTCTAGTAGTTTCTTAAGTCAGCTGAAAAGTGTGTTTTTACCACACCTGAGGTTGCACACAGGATCTGAATGTGGGGTCTCTTCAGCAGATGGGTTCTCAGATATGAACTATTCTGAACCTTGACAGCAGCCTGGCTCATGGTTTCACAACTCAACCCCTCCCCGGGGGCGGGGGGATATGGAGGAAGAACCAGAGCAATGGGAGTCTAGCTCAGTGACTTTTTACCCCAAATTTGTGTGCTTTTTTTTTTTTTTTTACTAACAAAATCTCAATTATCCCAGTCACCTTTTTCTTTTATTACAAAGAACAGATAATGGAAACAAATGAATCAAGAAACCAGAGCCAATGAAACACAGATTGTTGAGCATTCTAGTTAACTCAGAAAGGGTCTAGTTTTTCTAAGTGAGTTACTGTGAAGCCAGAGTGCTTGATGAATCTGCTGGTCTCTCCCTGTCTAGTGGAAATGTAAAGAAATGCTAATTTTCCAGGCTTTGCGGTGAGTGAGAGCTGTAACTGCTTTATCTCCTTTACCATGTTTAGGGGTCACCTCCAGGAATTGGACCTTACTATGAGAACCATGGTTATCAGTCCGAGCACATCTATGCCCCGAGGCCCCCTGTGGCTCCCAGTGGCTACAACCTGTACCCAGCCCAGTGCTACCCATCTCCAGTGCCCCAGTATGCCCCGAGGGTTACAACGCAAGCCTCAACACCTGTCATCCACCCACAGCCCAAGTCCTCAGGGATACTGTGCACCTCAAGTAAGACTCTTTAACATTGTACCTCAAGGGCCTAGAGTTTCTGGGTCTGCCTTCTCTTGTGGTCTCTCATTTTTTCTTTTTTGTCACAAACTCTGCACTGGCAGCAGGGGCCAGTCTTTTCTGCCTGCCTTTCACTCTCCGGCTGGTCATAGTCATGGGCACTAGACTCACTTCTCTTTGGCAGGGAGAGACCTTCCTGTCCCCTTGCCTTTGGTGCAGCCCCCCTGTGTGTTTGCCCAGCTCAGCTGGGCTTTTAGGACAAGGTTTCTCAGTCCCTTCTTGCCTCCATGCTTGTGGATGTGTTGTCTTGAATCAATAGTGAGCACTCAGGGTTGAGAGTGAACTATCTGACATGTTATTGTTGTGCTCAGAATACAGAGGGTTTGAGGTAAAGCTGCCTCCTGTGACTAGCTGGGAATCTGCTGCCACGCTCTCTGCTCTGCAGGCACCTCCCCCATGTGGGGCTTCTCTCCTTCCAGAGCCCATGTCCTTCCTAGGGGAGCCGGGCTGCCCTTCCCACTCCCGGTCACCCATGTTCAGCAGATACCAAACAGATGCTGTGCTATACTGGGAACAGCACAGAAATGGGATGTATCATGCCGCTCCCTAGCCCTGAAACCTCAGAACAGTGCTGAAGGTTGAGTATGAAAGCTGAATCTCATTACCCTCTCTTTTTGACCATTTCACTCAACAGGTCACTCTCTGTTCAGACACCTGATCCTGTGTCCTTCCACCTTTTAGTTCGGGATGTTTCCAGTGTTGTCTGTTTGGCTTAGAGGATTCCAGTGGCTCTACTGATAAGCTGTCTTTTTAGATTTATTTTTTTATTTTTGTGTGTGAGCGCATGTGTATGTTACATGTGTGCAGGCGCTTCTGGAGGCCAGAAGAAGGTGTTGGATCCTCTGGAGCCGGGGTCGCAGGTATTGCAGCTGTTTGGAAACCACTCAACCT
This sequence comes from Psammomys obesus, assembly GCF_907164565.1. Lineage (NCBI taxonomy): Eukaryota > Metazoa > Chordata > Mammalia > Rodentia > Muridae > Psammomys > Psammomys obesus. The sequence continues at coordinate 14,487,997 of NW_026592666.1, read as the reverse complement.
GAGTGCTGGGAAATGAACTTGGTCCTCTGGAAGAGCAGTAGATGTTCCTAACTTATGGATATCTCTCCAGAGCCACATAAGCTTTTTAATGGATAGTTTTTGTTTTATGAAATGAGCACCTGTCTGTGTGTATCATGCACAGTTCTAGGTTGATAAGGAAGTGAGTTCTGTGGGCCATCCATCGCTTCATCAGCAATTAAGTGATAGGCCTTAGGCCTCGGGGATCTGTCTATTCTGTTTAGATCTTTCTGGCTCTCCTGCTATCCCTGTCCTACTTATCTCTACTGTTTGAACCTCTTCATGGCTCTTCTGTCCTTTGCTGTGCTCCTCCTCTATTTTCTTGCCCTCTTCTCTATTTCCATGAACCCCTTTGGGCTAGCTAGGCAAGATACAGAATGTCTGGCCTTCACTCACCATGGTGGCTGGAAGAAAGCCAGGGCAAGGACCCTGTTAGTTGTCAGAAGCCAAACGGTCCCATGTAAGGCTGCACCTCCAAAAGAATGTCCCCCTGTCAGTGGCTAGCCCAGTAGGCAGAAGGGCCCCACTGTACCCTACTGAGTACTTTCACATTCCAAGGGAGTAATCAGGAGTGACAGACACAGGGAAAGGAACATGTAGTTTTCTACCAATTGCCTGTATATCGGAAGCATACACACTGGGGTGTGATTTTCCACTATAAACCCGCACTGTAAAACCTCTGGCTGTGCTTTGATGGCCAGGCTTTCAGTCCATCATTAGCCTTCCAGAAGTCCAGACTGATGCCCATGTACCATGAACTGGAAAGTAATTTAGTAATTTTATTTTATTATTTTTCCACTAACTTTGATAATGTTTTTAAATCACAGTTTTTGGGTTGGAGTAATGGCTTAGCAGTGAAGAGCACAAGCTGTTCTCACAGAGCACCTGAGTTGCTGCACATCTCTAGCTGGAGAGAATCCAGTGACACACACACACTCCAAAAGAAAAATGAAAAAGAAAACATGTTGCCATATAAGACATCAAAAAGTCGACATTTTTGCCAGAATCCATGTCCCACATTACGTTGGCAGCACTGAGTCAGAAGTCAGGAGTGGAAGGACATTCTGCTTTAGATTTACCTGTTTGCTTTAGCAACTGTCATGGAACTTTCTTGCGTGCACCTGCAAGAGCCTTTAAAGAATTCAAAGTCAACAGTCCTGTGGTGCAGACGCCGTAGGGCTGAGTCAACAGGCTGTGCTGTTAAGAATGGATGTACATGAACAGTGGCCCGAGATTGAACCCTGCAAGTACACGCTATGGAGACCACAGCTGGTGACAAATTTCTGTTCAGAGGTGAAATGGGTGCTTATTGCTGCAGACATGGTCCTGAGCAAACCAGACAGACTGTGACTCCGCACATGCCCCAACCAGAAGTGAAGGACACTTGATTTAATCTCCTTTACTCACCAGCCAAGTTACTGATTTAGTGTTTGTTTTTTTCCTCTGAGCTAGGCTCCTGAACATGCTAGGCAGATGTTTACCTCTGAGCCACATGGCCAGCTTTAAGCAAGTTATTTTATCTCAGATGCAATGGCATGCGGATAAGTTCCCCAAAGAGGAAAGCGTGCTTGGTAATTCATCAGGTGAGCCATCAGGAATTTCTCCTATGGGTTTCTGGGTGGCTCCACCCTGCTGCCTGAAGGCATAGTCACCCCTCACTGCATTTTGATAAAATCTCTGCCTGGTAAGGTTTTCAGCCCTGGGCCTTGCCTGTGAAGCTGCTGGGAGTGCAGGTTGCCCACAGGAGCACAATCCCTGGGATGTGGACCAGTCTCTAGTAACTCTTTGAAAGCTGTTCATACCGTCAGTAGGGTGCAGTAACCAGGTGAAAGCAAGCCTTTCAATTCTTTTTTGGTTTTTCAAGACTGGGTTTCCCTGCATAGCCTTGGCTATCCTGGATTTTGTAGGCCAGGCTGGCCTCACAGCGATCTGTCTCTGTCTCCAAGAGTTCTGGGGTTACAGGTGTGCACTACCACACTTGGTTTAAGCCTTCCAGTTCCAAGCAGGTTGGCTTGGGTCTTTTAGCTCCAGAGCCCAATTTGCCGCTGCCCTGCCTGGCTGCTGGACCCACAGAACATACAGCCAAGTCCTCCCCGACAGCACTCTTTAGCCTGGCAGTGCCTGTTTCAATATTTTCCCTGCCCTCTATTCCATCTCTCTGTCTTTCTTCCAGGGAAAGTTCCAGGGACCCCCCAGAGATTGGGACTTCACCTAGAGAGAGAGTTGCTGGGAGTGACTGACCCCTCACTATCAGAGGCCAATTTTCAGAATCTGCAGGGTCCCTTCCCTGTCATCTGTCTCTTTCTTCAGAACCTTGATGCTACTTTTGGCTCAAACCTCTACCTAGCAGGACTACCTCTGTTACAGCTGGAGAAATCAGTGAGCTACTGGAAAATAATTGTCTAAATTATTTTATTCTTAGCTGAGTTTTTATTTTATGAGTGCCTGCACATACATATATGTATATGTACCACATGCATGCGGTGCCCACAGAGGCCAGCAGAGTGCACTGGATCCCTTCTTACTGGAGCCAGGGACAGTTGTGAGTTACTAAGTGTGTCCTAGGAACTGCACCCCGATCTTCTGCAAAAGCAACAAGTGGTCTTAACTACTGAGCCATCTCTCCATTTCCTTCTTTGTTTTCATTTTTAAACATTTATTTCTTTGTTTGTGGGTGAGGTGCCACAGAATGTGTAGAGGTCAGAGTAGCCTGTTGGATTCAGCCCTCTCCCCACCATGTAGGTTTTGGGGACCAAACTTTGGTCATCAGGCTTGGCAGTAAGTGCCTTTACCTGTCAAGCCAGCTTGCCAACCTCAGTGTGGCAACTGAGTGCTTCAATTTATACATTTTAGCTTAATTCCACTTAACTGTAATTACTGAAAGTGTCAGTAGCAATAAGTGGCTACTAGTTGTCAAATACAACAGGGTTATTTCAGCAGCCATGGAAAAAATAGGTGCTCCTCCTGGAGCTCCCCCTGGCAGCCCCATGATGCTGGGGGCAACATTATATGACTCATGCTGGCAAGTTGCTGAAATCAGGCAGCTCTCCTCTTTGAGCAGGTTGTTTTGTTTGTTTGTTTTGTTTCGTTTTAGATTTATTAGTTATAGTGTTCTGCCTGCATGTATGTGTACACACCAGCAGAGGGCACCAGATCTCATTAGAGATGGTTGTGAGCCACCATGTAGTTGCAAGGAATTGAACTCAGGACCTTTGGAAGAGCAGACACTGCTCTCAACTGCTGAGCCACCTCTCCAGCCTCTTTGAGCTGTTTTTGTTTTTGTTTTTAATGTGAATACTGGTCTACATTCATACCCTTCCTGAACTGTCCTATTGTTTTAAGAGGTTACGCTTGCTTAATTTCAAATTGGAGCTTTAACTTCCATGCCCCTGAGCATGTGTTTTATGCTACAGAAGCACTGAGACTCCCGAGTGATGCCTTGATATTCAAACTGACATTTGTATGCATGTGGGCAGTGCTATTTCTTGGAGTGGGTGCAGTTCAGTGGTAGAGCATATGCCTAGCATGAGTGAGTCCCTGGCCTGGATCCTTAGCAGCACAAAAACAAACAAATAAGTCTAATGTGGTATAGAAATGGCCACACGTATAGAAGCTAAACTAGAATTTTTAACTTAATGACAATGTGAAAGTATACTCATAAAACCATTCTACTTTTCAGTTACGACGAGGTGATGCATAATCTAGCACCTTATAATGAGCAGACTTCTGGCTGGGTGGTTTTCCCAGCTGTAGGTAATGCAAGTTTAACAGTGTCCAGGTTAAGCGGGCTCATGGCTATGTCCACCAAGTGCACTTTGGACTTGGACTTCTGATCTCTTCCCTTCCTGCTTCTCCTCCTTCTCTTTGGTGTTTTGGGATAGGAGCTCGTGTGTTCCAGGCTGGCCTTAAACTCCTGTCCCTGTCCTGCTCACCTCCTGAGTCCTAGGATTATAGGCAGGCATGAAGTCATGCCCAGCTTGATTTGTGATACTTTCAAGTTGAGTGGCTTTGTGGTAACTCTGGGATGTTAAGGGTGTGGCGGAAGGACCTCTTCTCAGAATGCTGATCTGAGCAATCCTCTCTTCTGCAGAGACTAAGAGATCACTGTGTGTCGCCCTTGCCGTGGGCACTGTCCTCGCAGGTGCTGCTGTGGCTGCTGTTGTGCTTTGGAGGTTCTGTAAGTTTGGGGCTGGGTACTGCCACTGTGTGCATTGCTGTGACTATGACCCTTCTCCCCAAGCTGGAGGAGCCACCTGATGCCTCCCAATCTTGTCTCCCTTGTGGGCAAGGCTGCCCTTTCCTCCTTTTTCTCCACACACTTGTTCAAGTCTGTGCTTCTGCTTCCTCTAACCTGTGGCTGGTAGAAATGCTAAACTCCCATCTAAGTACCAACCATGCTGTACCCTGCTGAGCTTCTGAGATTAAGTGAGATGGGGCGTGTTCAAGGAGGCATAGCCATAGCCTGACCCTTATATACCACTGCACAGCTGTGGTGTCCTTGCCTGGGAGTCCCCTCCCCATGTCACATTTATAGTTGAAGCCTCTGTTCTTGCCTTTGGGCTGGGGTAATGCACCCATGGACTCCTGGTGCCCCCTGAGGTCCACTGGATGGCAGAGAGGAGGTGTGAGCGCGTCCATATGCAAGTACCCTTTCCATTGGCTCTACAGAAGACAGTGTCCAATCCTAGCTCCATGTGTATGTAGGCGGCAATGGCATGCCTCTTCCTTATGAGGAGGTGGTTTCTCCTGTTCACTGGGCTTGAGGGTGAATGACAAGATGCCTGTGGGCTCTGTAGTTCCTTGGATGCCCAGCCTGATGAATTTTCCTCCCTTTCTCCTGATCCAATGCCAGGGGCTAGCAAGTGCTCTACGTCTGAGATGGAGTGTGGGTCGTCAGGCATCTGTATCAGCACTTCTCTCTGGTGTGACGGGACATCGCATTGCCCCAATGGGGAAGACGAGAACCGGTGTGGTGAGTTGGCCCTGGCTCAGAAAGCACTGGGCTCTGTATGTCTGCCATAGCAGCAGCTGGGAGACAGCCAGGCAGGTGCTGAGCTTAGGCTCTTGATAGCGTTTCTAGATCTGTACCACAAAGAGTGATGGGGAGGTGACAAAGCCAGCAAGGACTCAGTAACTCAAACACACGTTTCCACCTCCCACTGGATGACAGTTAAAACAAGCAGACTGTTGAAAATATGAAGTTGGGGTGCACTATGCTGGTTTTAAAATTAGCTGCCTTCAAGGTTATGCCCACTGTAATAGCAGTAAACAAGTATATTTGCTTTTTTCCCCCTTTCAATTAATTACTTAATAATTGACAAGCTAAGCTTATGTTACATTTATCATGGCATCACCTTCCCTGTCATACACATAGTAAATATATTTTTTATTTTAAAAATAAAAATACAAAATTAAAATGTCAAAGGAATATTGCTTTGTGCTTGTGTCATTAAAAAGTTGAACATAACAAGTGCTGGTGAGGGCAAAGAGAGAAGGGAGCCTCTGAAATTGTCAATGGGAATGTATTATGTCTAGCCAGTAATGAAGAACACTATGGAGGCTCCTTGAAACCACAGAATTAGCACATGAGCAAGCAATCCAACCTTTAAAAACCAACCTAATTATTCATCAGCTGGTACATGGATGAAGAAATGTGGAACATGTACACAGTTTTTGAAGCTGACTTCAAAGACAGTCAAGAGGCTGGGCCCAAGAAACACAGCTGAGGAGCAGGGCTGTGCTAATCATGTTCCAGAGCCTGAAGCTGGCCTTTTGATGTCCCAGCATTGTGGCCAAGCCTCTGTCTTCCTGGTATTCACTCCACGTTGAAGGGTGATGAGGTGACACAGATCCTGTGTTTCCCTAGCTCTGCAGCTGACAGTGAGCTGCTGTCTTGCCTGAAACAGCTGTCCTGTCTTGCTTTTCTGTCTTCCTTGGCACTCATTCCCCAAGCACTGTCTGTACCTAGGGGCTGAGGCTTCCTGTTAACCTCAGCTGTATCCCAACCCAGGAGCCATTCTCCTGAATGGGAAGTTCATATTGTTGTCCCAGTCTCTCTAGGGATCCCCCGTGCTTTGCCATCCCCACCAAGTGCTCTCCAGTCCTCTTGGATTTGGGGCTAAAAACCCCACAGACCTGGTTGTCCAAGGTGGGTTTTGTTTCTAGGCTACCTTTGGGTAGGGCAGCTTTCTGCTGCATCCTGACCTCCATACCCCTATGTGAATTAGATTCTGTAGCATTGGCCCTGTCTCAGGGAAGTTCCCAGGGCAGAGTACTGGACTCCTGGGGTCCAGCTGTTGGCCCACTTGAGTGGACTTATGCCTGTTCTGTGGCCTGATTCCTCAGCAGGTGTGTGCTTGGGAGATAAAGTCCCACAGCTTATGATGACTTCTTTCCTGTCTTTTGGGTGACAGCAAGTGTCTTAGGCAAAGAGGACAGTGAAATGTGTCGGAGATGCTCCTCCACCTGTGTTGTATGAGCAATAAACTTCTACTATAGGGGTTTTCTGTTCATCTTATTTCAAACATGCCAACTTATACGACATATGAACATATACACAATCCGTATGCACACCACTCACCACATGCACACACATATTATACATGCATGTGTATCAGGCAGACACAGCATACTTTCACACATGAGCAATCACCATCGCCACAATACACACATATATACATAAGGCACACACACACATACACACTCACACATATACACACAAACTGTGTGTGTGTGTTTATACCTATTTATACCTGTTTGCCATACCTCCTTGGGTGGCATCTTTGCAAAGATGCCATTTCATTTTTCATGGGGATCTGAGCCCAAGTACTTTGTCCACAGGGTTCGTGGCTGAGCAGACCACTTGTGTTGACATGCTGCTGTCACTGGTCACTCTCTGGTGGTCAATCCCACTGTGTGTCCAGGATGCAGTGCTTAGGTTGTGAATAGACAGTAGGATGCCTTCTTAGGAGTTGAGCTGCTGGAAAGGCATCTCTGTTGATTGAGGTTTGAGTTTGTGCAGTTTGCAGTTTTCATGTAGAAAGGACAGGTGACCTGGCAAGGTGTGTCCTGTATAGATGAGAATAGCTTACTTTCACTCTGTCGTTCATGTCTGCTTTTAAATGTGACATGTTTAAAAATGTGCATGGAATCTGAGTGTGGTGGAGCATGCCTTTAATCCTAGCATTCAGGAGGTAGAAGCAGGTGGATCTCTGTGAGTTTGAGGCCAGCCTGGTCTACAAAGCAAGTTTGAGGATAATCAGGGCTATTACGTTAAGAAACCCTGTCTGGAAAACAAAACAACAGCAACAGAAAGGAGGATGTACATGGTACTTTCTTCCCAAGGGTAGGGAGTGTGTGAACATGCATCAGAACCCACAGTTCCTGATGCATCTGATTAATTTCGAGGCTTTCTCAAAACTTCCAGAAGAAGAAGAAGAAGAAAAAAAAAAAGAACTGTGATGTGATTGTGGTCAACAGCCCTGTGTTTGGGAGTCACAGACAGATCCAGCCCTAAGTGTCCTCACCACAGACTAGAGAAGGGACCCAGCATGAGGAAGGGAGGCAAGTATCCTCCATTGGTAGTGGCGATGCTTTGTTAACCATATCATCACCCTGGACACCACAAGTATGTACTTATCACTTATAGCTCTGTAAGACTTAGGAAAAAGCCTAACACTTACAGAAAAAAAAAAATCTCCCTGGGAGCATGTCCTCATCATGCTGCCTCCCTCTTGCTTCCTCATCAATGTTGGAAAGCAGACAGGAGGAAGGATATCTAACTCTTTTATCACTGTCCCTACCCTGCCATGCAGGCAGTTCCATCACTAACTGGAAACATACAGTTTCAGCTGCATTTAAGCACTTTAATTTTGAAAACACTGTTAGACCTGCAGAGAGAGGCCACTGTGCCTCTAGAAATCACCCAGGCACTAACTCACACTGGTCACTGGACCTGTTCCCAAGAGCCAGAACTGTGAGTTTGTCTTGAATTTTATCTTTTTCCCTGCTTGTGACCACATGGGTTTTGACAAAGACATGTCAGTGGCTGTATGCCTGCACCCAGAATGCACTACCCTAAGCCTCCTGTGCCCCGCACATTCCTCTCCCTGCAGTGTCCTCTAGCAGCCTCAGATCTTTGGTTGTCTCCATAGCTTACTTTTCTAGAATGTTCTGTGGTGGATACAGACCTTTTGGGTTGTGTTCGTTCTTTTTGCAGTATGTGGTTGGGATTTTCATGTGGCTTTTCATGTCTTTGTGGTTTCTCTTGGGTACTGAGAGACACTCTATAGCCTAGCTCATAGCAGAGTTTTATCTGTTCACAAAACATGCATGTTTTGTGGCTTCACTCATCCCTGGAGCCATAGAAGACAGTTGGGCTCCAGAGCGGTCACTCTTTGGGAGGAGATTTTCTGATGTCAGGTCATTTGTCCAATCAGTCAGGGCCAGGATGGAGGTGAGAAGTGAGCCAAGGCTTGACTGGACCCTATTGTTTCCCCTGATCACAAAGCCATGTTGATGTGCAGATGGGATACTATGCAGAATATGTTTTTCAGCAGCTGACTCTCTTTGGTGTGGCACTGTTTTACAAGATTCTTCTTGTAAACTCCATAACCCTTTGGTGACCCACCAGTTTCCTGGGAGTCTGCTCTGAGTTGGCCACTCTCAGCATTCTATCAGATGACAAGTTCTTTGAATGCTGGGCTATACAGATCTCTCTGGAGACCAGAGCTGAGTAAGGAAGTGCCTCGCTGCATTTAAATGTTTGTTCTTTCAGTGAAAGAGCAAAATGTACTGAACAGTTCGGCATTCATGCACTGGGGCACTTATCAGGGCCATGGGTGCTCTGCCAGGGTCTAGGATCTGGATGTGAGGTCAATTTGTTCAAAATGAGAGCTTGATGGGGACTTTGTTTTGTTCTGTATTTCATTCTTTTTTTTTTTTTTTTAAACCAGCGAGCTATCAACTATATCCCCAAAGCTGTTCTTGATGAATGTCTGAGCTGTGGTTTTTATACATTCGAACATGAGCAGTCCCTGCTATAGGCAGTTAAGGAGTATTCCATGTTCTTGATTAGGTCCTTCTGTCTGCCTTGTCCAGGCCCCAAGAAATTACTAATATCATTTCTTTTTAGATTTTCTTTTAAAATAAATTTATAAAAGTTTGTGTATGTGTACCTCTCAGTGTGTGTATGCCATGTGAGTACAGTGTCCCAGGAGGCTAGAACAAGAGGGCATAAGCTGGAATTCTAGGCTGTTTTGAGCTACCCAGCATGGGTGCTGAGAAGTGAACTTGGGTTCTCTACAAGGGCAGTATGTGCTCATAATGGCCAAGTAGCCTCTCCAGTCCTTTCTTAGGTTTTCTAGCCTAGACATTTCATATGCTTGAGGTTGCCTAGTCTGTGGGCTGCTGTGATTTTCTTTCGCTTTGTGCCATGCCTTAAAGGCCAAGTCATGTAATGGTTCTTGTGAGAGCTTCATTCCCACTGACAGCTGGATGACTTTTCATTATGTCACTTGGCTGTGGCATAGTTTCATCCATGGTGGTCACTATCAGGCTGTGGGCCACTGGGAAAAATTTATGTCTGAATATCCATTTGGAATTCTTTTAGAATGCTTTTAATAGGGGAAACATAGATTCATGTCCCTCTTTGTGTGCAGCCATGGCCTTAGGAAGAAGCTGTGGCATGTGGGCAGTGTGTGGGTAAGGCAGCATATGGAAGATATGGATTAAGAGTTAAGGCCTCATGGAGCATCTTTCTCCTTATGCAGTTCGTCTCTACGGACCAAGCTTCACCCTACAGGTTTACTCATCTCAGAGGAAAGCTTGGTATCCCGTGTGCCAGGATGATTGGAATGAGAGCTACGGGAGAGCAGCATGTAAAGACATGGGATACAAGTGAGTACAGTGCCTCAGAAGGGACATGGTGCCATCACAACAACACTGACAGTAGACACTTAAAGACCACCTCTCCAGCTCTCTGTATGTGCCAGGCACTGGATGCTGCAAACACTTGTCACCTTCCAAAAGCTGGTCTTACAACCAGAGGGAAACCTCATCACCCTGACACTGTTGACCTAGGCTAACTGCCAGCTTTCTGCATCTTTCTTGGCTGCTTGGGAATGTCCGTGTAGTGCTGGGGTGCCAGGAGGAGAGACAAAAAAACAAGGCTAACTGTTCACTTTCTGTCCTTGGAGTTTGTCAGATGAGCTGAACCTTTGTTCTGTTCACTGTAGGTGGGAGCAACTGAAGGCTTTGGACACAGAACAGACCTAAGCAGAGTCACACTTAAAAATTTCTTCCTGCAAATTTCATGATTTCCGTGTTTTTAATTGCTGAGTAGTATTCTATTGTATAAAAGTACCACACTTTCTGTATCCATTGCCCCACTGAGGGACATCTAGGTTGTTTCCAGGTTCTGGTTATTACAAATAGAGCTGCTATGAACATGGTTGAACAAATGTCCTTATTGAATGGTGGGGCGTCTTTTAGATATACACCTAGCAGTGGTATAGCTGGATCTTGAGTTAGCACTATTCCTAATTTTCTGAGGAAGCATCAGATTGATTTCCAAAGTTGTTGTTCAAGGTTAAAGGCAAATGGTGGGAACTAGAAAGGGTCATCCTGAGTGAAGTAATCCAAAAGTAGAAAGACACATATGATATATACTCACTTATAAGTAGATGTTAGCCATACAACATAGGATGAACATATTAAAACCTATAGCCCTAAAGAAGGTAAATAACAAGGAGGACCCTAGGGAAGACACTTAATCCTCACTCAGAAGGGCAAACAGGATAGACATCGGAAGTAGGAGAAGACAAGGAACAGGACAGGAGCCTTCCACAGGGGGCCTCTGAAAGACTCTGCCCACCAGGGTATCAAAGGAATTATTGAGACGCATAGCCAAACTTTTGGCAGAGTGCCAGAATCCTTATGGAAGAAGAGGGAAATAGAAAGACCTGGAGGGGCCAGGAACTCCACAAGGAGAACAACAGAGGCAAAATACCTGGGCCCAGGGGCCCCTGCAGAGACTGATACTCCAACCAAGGACCGTGCAATGGAGAGAACCTAGACCCCCTGTTCAAAGGAAGCCCATTAGCTGCTCAGTTTCCAAATGAGTTCCCTAGTAGGGGTTACAGGGGTTGTCTCTGACATGAAATCAATGGCTGGCTCTTTTATCACCTCTGCCTGGGGGATGCAGCATTGCTAGGCCACAGAGGAAGATGATGCAGCCAGCCCTGATGGGACCTGATAAGCTATGGTCAGATGGAAGGGGAGGAGGACCTCCCCTATCAGTGGACTTGGAGAGGGTCATGGGAGAAGATGAGGGACGGAGGGTGGGATTGGGAGGGAATGTGGAAAGGGGCTACAGCTAGGATACAAAATGAATAAACTAATTAATATAAAAAATAAAATTTTAATTAAAAAAAGAAGAGGAGGTCCTCCCCTATCAGGGGACTAGGAAAAGGGCATAGAGAGAGAAGAGGGAGGGAGGGTGGGACTGGAAGGAGACAGGAAGGGAGCTTCAGTGGGGATACAAAGTGAATACATTGTAATAAATAAAAATATAAATAAAATTAAATTGCAAAAAAAAATTCCTTTCTACTGGGTGGTGGTAGTACAATCCCAGAACCCAGGAGGCAGAGGCAGGGGGAGCTTTGAATTTAAAGGCAGCCTGGTCTACAGAGTGAGTTCCAGGATAGCCAGGGCTACACAGAGAACCCCTATCTCAAAATTAAATAAAAGAAAAAGAAAGACAGGAAGGAAGGGAGGAAGGGAGGAAGGGAGGGAGGGAGAGAGAGAGAAAGCAAAAGAAAGAAAGAAACAAAGAAAGAGAAAGAGAGAGAGAGAAAGAAAAGAAAGAAAGAAAGAAAGAAAGAAAGAAAGAAAGAAAGAAAGAAAGAAAGAAAGAAAGAAAGAAAGAAAGAAAGAAAAGGGGACAGTGGGCAGGGTTGAGAAAGAATATCTACGGCCATCACTTCTTGGCCAGGAGCTCCAGCATTGCCTAGTGTCTTCTGCTATCACAAAACACTTGAGGGTGGGTACTTTGTAAGTAAGGTTCTGTATTTTAGCCCACCATTCTGAAGGAAATCAAAGCTCATGTGCTGGCTTCCGGTAAAGGCCTTGTGCTGTTTCATCTCATGGTGAGAAAAGTGGGAGAGCTGCTGAGCACATGGGGGAGGGGACTGAGCGGGCTGGATCTGCATGGGACAACCTGCTCTCCACAGACATTTTTTTAAATTTTAATTAATTTATTTTTTAATTAATTACAGCTTATTCACTTTGTATCCCAGCTGTAGCTCCCTCCCTCGTACCCTCCCAGTCAACTCCTTAGAAGAGAATTACTCCCTTTTGGGGGTGGAGTTGCTGTGACACAAATGTACTTAAAGTTCCTATCTCTTCAACACTGCTACATCAGTGTGCATTTGGAGCAGACAAACCATGTCTAGACTATAGCTCTCATGAAGAATTACAGGCCTTAAGCCAGGGGAGAGAGTTGTGATTTTAATGAGGATTTCTTTGCTACCCTATGGAACTGCAGAGTAGCTTAATAGGTTCACTGCTTGCCACATGGGTGCTGGAAAACCCATGTAAAAGCTAGCCATGGAGGCAAACTGTAACCTCAGTAATGGAGAGGCAGACACAGGAAGATCTCTGGGGCCTGCTGGCCAATCTGGGTGAGATCCAGATTCAGTAAGAGACCCAGGCTGAAAATAGAAGGTAGAGGGGACTAGAAAGACGGTTCAGCAGAGAAACCAAGTTCAACCCCCAGCACCCACACCACCACTCACAACCATCCAGTTCCTGTGCCTTTCTCTGGCCTCTGAGAACACTAAGCACATGCATGATGCATAGATATATATGCAGGTAGACACACGTATATTACAAAATGCTTTTTTAAATATAAAAAAATAAGGTGGAGAGCAATTGAGGAAGATGCTCAGTGTTGACCTCTGGTGACTCATCTTGTGACTCAGAGTTTTGGGGTAGGTAGCGATTCTTCCGTACCCAGAGCCAGCTGGGGATTTTGTAATGGGGCAGACTGTACATTTTCTTAGACAGCGTGCAGCTGGGTGCCCTCAACACCCTGCTGCCCTAGCTCACCTCGGCTCTGAGACACTGTTGATGGGAGACTCTAACTGTGCAAGTCTAGGTTTCTGGACTGCACAATGGCTTTCACACAGCTGAACTTGAACCTGGGTTTTGATTCTAGAGTACTCAGGTGTTCCTGCTGTTGCAGACATCATCCAAGGGTGGCTTTATGATGCGGATTGTACTCTGTGAGCGGCTATGCCCAAAGCACTGTTTTCAGTAAGATTTTCGGTCTTTTTTTCTAGGAACAGTTTTCATTCTAGCAAAGGCATACGAGACAGCAGTGGGGCAACGAGCTTTATGAAGTTGAATGTGAGCGCAGGCAGCATCGACCTCTATAGAAAACTCTACCACAGGTACGGAGGGCTCCTTCGAGTTGCAGAATTTGTGAAGGATGAGGAAATCCCACAGACACTGCCATCCTGTGTTCCAGGTGGGGTTTTGGAGCGATCTTCACACTGGTGGAGGTTAGAAACAAGACTTGCAGCCACCATGAGTTTATTCTCAGCAACTATCTGGGACATACATGCTGTTTTGCCACTTTGCCATTTTGGTTTCAATCTCTACTTTCCGGGCTGCTGTTAGTAATGGCTAACATTGTGAAGTGAGAATAGACTTTTGTTGTTGTTTGTTTGTTTGTTTATTCACCAGACCCTAGGAGATACTTCTACTGTGCTAGACTGTATGTTGGCTTTCTGTTACTATAACAAAATGTCTGTTTATAGAGAAAAGCATTTTGGTTTTGTTGACTCATGCTTTTACAGATAGAAGATCCATATGGCCTGACAAGGTCCCAGAGCCACATCTCAGCATGTCAGGAACATAAGCCCTGTGTGTCCTCTCTTTTTGTTTTTATGAAGCCACTATAGTCTGTCACAAAGACTCCCCCATTCCATGACTTAATTTCAAGGAACCCACAGTTATGTCAAGTCCCTGCTTTCTCACTACCATTAGCACAGACTCTGGGGCCAATTCTGTGGCATAAGCTCAGAGGGACAAATCGTATGACACTGTAGCATTGGGCACCAGAAGTCCAAGAGACTTTCTGGCTGTTGGCTTCAACCCATGACTGGCAGTGAGGGAATGCCATGGGATAATGGCTCTGGTGCAAGTGGCTACAACATTTGCTCTACCCAAACAACAGATTATAGGGCTGATGGCTGAGCTGTTGGGAGTTTAGAGGGGGCATAGACAGCCATCATTTGTGCGTGAGTTTACAGGGCCATTGCTCTTCTCTGGATGTTTTTGATGTTGGGGACCCATGATGTCTTTGTGCAGAGACTTCTTCCCACAGGGCCTCATTGCTCTTTTCCAGGTGACTCAGCTGCCTTTAGGGCCAGCTGTCAGGTATTGCGTGTCAGGGCTGGAGAACTACTCACTCTCTCCATCTCTCAACTGAGTGGCTTATCTTCCTGGTAGCAGCCAGGATGGTCTGCTTTAGGTTGGCTGTCCCTGAAAATGTGGCAGGACTGGCCTTGCTGGAGAGCAGCGGCCTGCCAGGTGTTCCATGCACAGAGCTGGGCTTAGCACAGGTGGCATGGTGCTCTTTGTGAGTTGACTGGCTCTTTATCTCCCACAAGGACTCAGGCCTAGGAGAGTCAGCAAGTGTGGAAGGGAGGAGAGAGGAGGTGCAGGTTGCTGGTGCAGAAGAGAGCACAGCAGAGGAGGGTTAGGCCCAGGCCATCAGCCTAGGTGAAGCCCTTCCCAGCTACAGGCTGACAGGAAAGCTTTGTCTAGGATTGGGCTTTGTGACCCCTTGCACCTGAGGAAATTGTATGTGACCCCAGGTATATAGGACTATGAGATACACACAAAGGAGTGTTGAATGATAACAGATCATGAAGAATTTATCTTCAAAGAGCTCCTCGGTATGCATATGATTTAAAGATTGAAGCAAACTTGTATATGAATCAGATGGATGCGGTTTGTTTGTGTAGCACAATATAACTTAAAAAGGTCCGTTTAAGTTAACACAGGTTCGTTTTCTGCAATTAAACCTGAATATTTTATACACAGAAATGAGGCATTACAGTAACATTCTACAGCTTGATACACAGACGTCTAGAAGCTCAAGTGAGGCATTTGCAGAGGCATTCATTGGTGCATATGGCCTGTGTGCCCAGTACAAAGCACCCAGGGTGTGCGTTCTGATCCAGGGCTTTAGTGAGTCTTATGATGCAGAGGCACCCTCTTTCCAGTTCTCCCTCTTTGAGGCTTCCCAGCTGGCACCCTGGTGGGAGCACAAGGTAGGCAGGACAGGTGATGGGATTGCCTCATTTGAGAGGTTGGAAATGTCCCCATTCAGTGTGCGCATGAGTGACAGTGAAGTGAGCTGGTGCACGTGAGGCTCATCTACCCAGGGCTCTAATGGGACACTGATGGGAGGGCTCTCACTTCTCCAAAGAACCATACCTGGCAGGTGATGCCATTGGGGCCTCTGGCTGTGGCCTCTTCTGTGCACCAGGGACAGTGTGGATAGGCTGGAATGCATTGAGTATTTCTTTCTCATGCACAGCATGGGAAGTCTAACTCCCAACCAAGTGACTGTTGTGTTTTGTTACCATCTGTGGCTTACATGTAAACCCATCCAGGGAAATCAGAAATTTCCAGACCACTTCCTAATGGTACTAGTGGATGGCTGCTCATCTGTTTGTAACAGGGCCTTGCTATGTAGCCCAGGCTGGCTCTGGACTGGTGATCCTCCTGCTGCAGACTCTCCAGTGCTGAAATTTCAGGGTTTTCCATCACACCCAGACTAGAGGGGGATTTTAAATTATACAGAGACAAGCAACAACTGGTGCAGCTGTGCCCTCACCCCACACCACCATCCTAGTCGGTGCCATAGGTTGAACCCCCTTGTCTGAAATGGTGGGGGCAGAAAGAATTTCAGAGTTCAGATTTTCTTATTTAACTTTTTTATTCTTTGTGAATCTCACATCATGTTCCCCAGTCCACTCATCTTCCCATCTGTTTGTACCTGCCCTCCACCCTTGCAACTTTGCCCTCAAAAAAAAAAAAAAAATTCTTGGTGTGGCAGCTGTAGCATGTCCCAGGGTGTCCCATAATATACTCTTTTGTCCACACTTCTTACTTGCAAATGCTCATTGCAATAACTCATTAATCTGGTAAGAGGTCTCTGGCTTCTGCTACTCCATCAATACTGGCACCTCACCAGGACTCCTCTTAGATATTCTGTTGTTGTCCTGTGTCATGGAGAGCTCACAGCTTTGGATCTGTAGGACTGGCCCCTTCATGTGCTCCAGAAGTTCATTGATGGGGTAGATGTTGGGGTGTGCCAACCCAGACTCTGGAGCTGGGACTGGGTGGCAGCTGAGCTGGCCAGCCCTCCATCTCTCCTGCACCCACACCGCCAGGGAGAGCTCTCCAGCGCTGCCCAGTTAGCTCACCCAGTGCTGCAGCTGGCAAGGGGCAGAGCCAGCTCTTCTGCTGTCATGCCCTCAGGGCCAGCTCACATGTGCCCATGCCCACAGCTCTATTATGCTGCCCAGGCAAGGTGCAGAGCCCTTTCTCCCAAGGTGCTACAGCTGGTGATGGGAAGAACCAGCTCTCTCTCTCTCTCTCATGACCCCAGGGTCTCTCTCATGACCCCAGGGCTGTAGGTGGCAAGGGGCAAGGGGATGGGGAAGGGTATCTCTCCCTCACCCACGCATGGCAGACAAGTTGTGATGGGCCATCTCTCCCACACTCACGCCCTTAGGGCCGGCTCACCTGTGCCCCTGCAGAGTTTAGATTTTTACAGTACTCCTGTATGAGACATCTTGGGGCTAGGACTTGAATCAAGGACAGAACTCATATATCTCATGTATTCATCTGTTTATTGAAATTTATTTAGTCTGTGTATGTGGTGGAGGTGCTGCCATGGTACACATGGAGAGGTCAGAGGGATTAGTCCTCTCCATGTGGATTCCAGGGATTGAACTGAGATTTCAGACTTTGAGGCTAAGTACCCTTACCTACTGGGCCATCTCTCTAGCTCTTGTGTATATCTTATATGCATAAAATGAAGGTTGTTACATTCTAGCATGACTATGGTTTGTCTGTGAAACTTCACATGTGCTTAGGTGTGAAAGTTTCCATGTGTGGTATCATGTAGGGGCTCCAAAGGTTTAAGATTTTGGCACATGCAGACCAGGAATCAACCTGGATATTTTCTTATTCTTATTGGGAAGCGGCAGAGAGAAAGTAAGCATCATGCCCAAAGCTGCATTGGAGCCTGGTGCTCTGACTGTGCCAATTCTTTGCCACCATCTCCGTGTAGGTTTAGTCACATCGGTAGGGTCATTAGTGATAGTCTGGAGGCCACACTAGGAGAGGGCACCAGTGTCTCCCTGCTTGTGGTGACCAACATCCCTTCTTTCCAGTGACTCCTGTTCATCCGGTATGGTGGTTTCCTTGCGCTGCATAGGTGAGTACTTCCCAAGGGTGCTTTTCCCTGCTTCTGAGTAGGATCCAGTTTGTGGCTTTGGGAAAGTGTCCCTGGGTCTTGGGACATGGTGAGGGAAGGCACCCAGGAGCCATCAGGGATGTGCCTAGGGGCCTCTTGCTCACACTAGGATCTCTGTTTTGGAATTTTGCTGCTCTGTAGTGTATACTGAGGGCAGGTGATGGCTGAACATTGACAGGCCTTGTTTTTAGGTGCCACCATGAGTGGGGGACCTTAGTGGCTCCTTCTCCATGAAGCAGAGAGATAGTTGGCAAGCTGTGTATGAGCCTGAAGCTTTTGCAGCAGTAACCTGGCCTAGGCCAAAGCTAGAACAGTATTGTGTAGTCTTCTACTGGGGTACACAGCTTCCTGAGGAGAGCTACCACCAGGCATCATGCCTTCTACCTTCACTCAGGAGTTTGGATGATGGCTAAATGGGCTCTCTCTCTCTGTCTCTCCCCCCTCTCTCTCTCTCCTCTGTGTGTGCGCACGTGCATGTGTGTGAACTACTCATGGGCCCACACACTAGGTAAGTATAGATGGCCAACCCAAACTTGGGACTTGAAGCCCAGCTTTTCGCAAAGGAGCTCTGAGTCTGCTCAAGGTCCCCAGTGGCTATTGCGCAGCCAGGAGAGCATAACTGTCAGCCCTTTGCCCACATGTGCCTCATGGGTTCTTAGTCACTTGAAGCGGTGCAGGAGATGCTTACAGGATGCTTCCAGAGTCCTGTGCTGAGATGTACCTGCTCAGCTAGTACCCTACACCAGTCTCTAGCCTGGGGACCTCAGCATATCAGGAAGTCTCCAACATCTACTTCTCATATTTCCTTGATGTCTCTCAACAGAGAACTTGCCCCACACCTGTGAAGTTTCTAGAACCCCACCCCCACCTTCGGGCCAGGCTCACCCTGGAGTAGGTCTCCCTCTGTGTGAAACAACTGGTCAGCAAAGAACATCTGTTTCTTATTTGGGGGGGGGGAGCTCAACCTTCATTCACCCCAATTGCTGCCACCTCCTTGCTCAGGCCCCACCTCCTCACTTACCTCACACATGACCTCACCTCCTCTCATCTCACCTTTTTACCACCACTGAAGTCCTCACTGTCCTCTTCACCCACTCTCAGCTTCATCTACCTCTCTCTTCTTTGCTCAGAAGTCTGGGGATGGGAGGCTGAGTATATCAATCTCTTTGAGAAACCTGTTACCCGGGACCTTCCCAATCCTGCCAGAGATCTGATGAGCTCAGGTTGCAGTAAGAATTAGCCTGTGGTCGAGCCAGGGAAGGAGTGGCCCTTGGGAACCTAGGAGAGCATCTAGCCGCCACTTGCTTATTCAGAATCCCAATAATAGGGAAAGAGAAGCAGCAAGCATCACCTTCCAATGCCCCACTACTTGGTGAGGCCAGAGAAAGACTGCTGAGCAGAGCACATATGGTTGGCTTTGTGCTAGTCCTGGTGTTTTCTGCTCTGTTGGCTGTAACCCGACATGTGCTTGTCACCCTCAGATTGTGGGATTCGCTCAGTGAGACGTCAGAGCAGGATTGTGGGTGGATCCATTGCATCACCTGGAGACTGGCCCTGGCAGGTCAGCCTGCACGTTGAAGGAGTCCATGTCTGCGGAGGCTCCATCATCACCCCTGAGTGGATTGTGACAGCTGCCCACTGTGTGGAAGAGTATGTCCTCCTATGAGGTCTGGGATAATAAGGTGGAGTCATAAGGCCCAGACTCTGGGTTTGCAGTATGGCTCCACCACCGTGTAACCCATGCCAAGCTGTGTGGAAGCGCCTATGCCCAATGTGTAATGGGGTGACTGCTGCTGGGTGGGGGACGTATGCCCTGCAGGTGCACAGCCTCACCCGATATCAGACAAATGTGCCCATGGTCTTTCCTGCTTGCTGCTGCATCCCAGCCTGGCATAGGGATGATTATCAACAGCACTGTGACTGGATGTGCTCCAGCTGCTGTCTTCTTACTCTGTCTACAAGTTCTGACAGACTGCTCTATCAGTCTTATTTCTCCTGGATGCTTATCTCAGGGCATAGCCCACTTTGACAACCTCACACTGCCCTAGTAGGTTCTCTGTATAGACACCCTCAGTTTTGGTATTGCTCTTACAGATGGGCAAGAAGGGTGAGGACAGCCATACTGTGTAGTATCAGCTCTTTTGGAAAACACTGTTCCCATTCTGATTTTCCTTCTCCCTTCCTTCCTCCCTCATTTCCTCCCTTTCTCCTTCCCTCCCTCCCTTATGCTTCCCCCTCCCTCCTGCCATTCCTCCTTCCCCCTTCCATCACTCCCTCTCTTCTTTTCTTCTATCCATCCGTCTCCCTCTCTCTCTTCCACCTCTTTCCTTTCTTCCCTTCCTTCGCAAAGGTTCTGTTCTGTGGCTCAGCTGACCTCAGCTCCGGAGTACAGGGGTGTACCACATTTCCATATCACACCTTCTTTATTAGCCAGATTTGGGGCACTTGTTGTCTTAAGTGAGGCTCAGCCTGGCTCAGCTCCTGGCCCAGCCATTCTCTGGCTGTGTGGCCTTGGACAGGTGACTCAGTGTCTCTCAGCCTGGTGCACCACATAGGAGTGCCCCCCTCCTCCTCCTTCTCCTCCCCCTCCTTCCAGCACTGCTAGGAAGTTAGGGAAGCCATCTTACCTGGGAGTGTTCTTTCCTTCCTCTTATATCCCAGATTCTGAGATCCCTCTGGTAGCTGAAATTTTCCTAAAATCCCAAAGAAAACCCCAGATGAAAGAAGAACAGGACTGGTATTAGACTCCAAGTTCACTGGTGCACAGTTATTAAGCCCTCACTGTGTCTCGGTAAATGCTCTGGCATGTTAAGATTACTGAGACCCAGTCTTGTCAGAAATATGATTTTAAGTCTCACAGAAGGGTGCCAGCCCTACTTGTGGGCTGGTACAGAAGACAGGAGAAGGAACAGAGCCTTCAGGGAGCTAATGAGCATCAGGGGGCTGTGGGAAGGTGGGAGGGAAGCCTCCTGCGCAGTCTCAGTCTGTGGCTTGGGGTGGTCATGTTACCCTCCGCCCCAGATTCAGCACAAGTGTCTGAAAGATTGAAGGGACCACCTCTTAGCGGTGGTCCCGGTTTCCAGGTGCTGTCCCTCTGTCTTTCAGACCCCTCAGCAGCCCAAGGTACTGGACAGCATTCGTGGGAATTTTAAGACAGACTCTCATGTTCTATGGAAGTAGACACCAGGTAGAAAAAGTGATTTCCCATCCAGATTACGACTCTAAGACCAAGAATAATGACATCGCTCTCTTGAAGCTGCAGACGCCTCTGGCGTTTAATGGTATGTGAGCCCCAGCCCACTAGAGGGCAGTAGCACTTCCTAGTTGCGCTTGTCGGAGTTGGCTTCAAAGATTGGCTTAGTGTTCCTGTGGGGTGAGGCCATCTGGTTGATAATTTGTAAAGATGACTGCTTTTGACAATGTTTAAGTTATTTTTAAACTTTCATGTGTATGGGTGTTTTGCTCACAAGTATGTCTGTGCACTACTTGTGCGACTGGTGGCCACAGGAGTCAGAAGAAGGTGCCACATTGCCTGGCACAGTTGTAAGCCACCATGTGAGTGCTAGACTCAAACATGGGTCCTCTGGAAGAGCAGCCAGTGCTCCTAACCACTAAGCCATCCCTCCCAAGACAACTGTTTTTCTTTTCAACAAATATGTTCTAAAAGCAAGATACTTTAAAATTAAAATGTAGACTCATAGCTTTTTAAAATGTGTTTCCTCCAATATTTTATAAGGATATAGGAATCACTCAAATGGTAATAGTATATTTTAAAAAGAACGTTAATAAATTCTTCCATTAAAGAATAGTCTGTTTTCAAACTATTTTCTTTTTTAAAAATATACTTTAGAATTCATTTTTTTGAGATTTTGATAATGTATACAATGCATTTTGATTTTGGGGAGAGAGAGAATGGGCTCTGTAGCTTGGGTTGGTCATTCTATGTAGCCATGTACGATCTCGAGTTTCTGATCCTCCTGCTTCCACCTCATGAGCTCTGGGATTATAGGCATGTGCCACCATGCCTATAATGTCTGGTTTTTTGAGAGATAGAATCCAGGCCTTTGTGTATGTAAGTCCCTTCCTTAGCTTCTGATTACCCTCTTCCTAATCCATGCAATAACACAGAATATTCTAGAATCTACAAGTGATAACAGATTTCCTCTCTCCTGAACTGCTTATATTCAAGCTGGGGAGCAACTCACACACAAAATGGCAGCTCTTTGAGATGGTGTGGCTTTGGGACAAGCTGAAGCTGTCAGCTTCAGTGATCACAAGTCCTCTCTATTCTCTGTCACCTGGAGGCCTGTGTGCTGTGCTGTAATGCTTAATTTCAGATATGAGTAGCAAATGAGGATCTGCCTTACTTATCAAGAAGTAGGCCTTCCAGGGTGTGAAGGAGAGGTCCAGGTCTAGCTGTCTGGGCAGGGGAATTGCATGGGACAACCAGGAGAGACTCTCACAGAGGCCCTCTAGGCCTGGATAACTCACCCTTTGCTATTTAAACAGATGTGGTGAAGCCAGTGTGTCTGCCAAACCCAGGAATGATGTTGGACCTAGCCCAGGAGTGCTGGATTTCAGGGTGGGGGGCGACCTATGAAAAAGGTGAGGCTTCGGGGTGCACAGGATGGGGCATTGATTCCACAGTAGGACCTCTTCATTTGGATCCCAATTCAGTTTTTCAGTGACTTTCGACAATGTACCTAAGCTATGTACCTTGCTTTTCTCATTTGAGTAACAGAAAACATCAAATTAGCCCTACCTAGCACATAGAAAGAGGGCTTGGTATTGTGGTGGACTAAGAGAATATACTAGTTATCTCATTCCTGTGACAAAATTCTTGACACAAGTAACTCAAGGGAAGAAATACTGAGTATTCACAGTTTGAAGGTGGAGTCCATCAGTGTGGGAAGGGCATGGCATCAGGAGCAGAAGATGGCTGGTCACGCATACATAGTGAAGGTGCAGAGAGGTGAATGCTGAGACTCAAGCTCACTCAGCCTGAGACCCACCCGTGGAATGGTGCCACACTTCCTTAGAGCATTCTCCCTCCTCAGTTTGCCCACTCTAGCTGTTCCCTCAGAGTCATGCTCAGAGGTTTGTCTCCTAGAAGATTCTAGATCCTGTCAGTCAGTGTTAACCTTTACAGGGAGGGAGGAGGGAGAGGGTGTGTGATCATCTCCATGGAGTGCTGGCTTCTTGAGGAAGATGCCCAAAGAGCTGCTGGCTGATGCCTCTGTTGTTAGGAAAGACCTCGGACGTGCTGAATGCTGCCATGGTACCCTTGATCGAACCCTCCAAATGTAATAGTAAATACGTATACAACAATCTTATCACACCAGCCATGATCTGTGCCGGCTTCCTGCAGGGCTCTGTCGACTCTTGTCAGGTAATTGTGAATTTTTATTCAACCTTTGAGTGCTGGGATCAGAGATATCTCCCAGGGACAGAGGGCCAGCTGGGAACAGCTGTGGGGAGGGGTGGCCCCTCTGGCAGAAGCCAGTGCTGCACACACTATGTTCTCCAGAGAAGTGTTTATTTGGCAAGTGTTGGTGTAGTTGAGGTGTGTTCTGCCAAGCATTTGCTAACAGCTAGCTGGCATGGGCCAGTGTCATCTTTTGGATTATGTCTCTGTGACCATTGACTTCTGCTGGGGAGACAGACCTATACCCCCTCTCATGTCCAGAGACTCTGTGTCCTTTCTGCATAGTTCATGGTGGCCAGTGTATTTTGGTGTGTTTTTCTTCTCAGTAACTTGCTGTGTTCCCCAGGGAGACAGTGGAGGGCCGCTGGTTACTTTGAAGAATGGCATCTGGTGGCTGATTGGTGACACAAGCTGGGGCTCAGGATGTGCCAAGGCATACAGACCTGGAGTATACGGGAATGTGACAGTATTTACAGACTGGATCTATCAACAAATGAGGGTAACTTCCTCAACTCCTGGGCTGTCCATTTCCTTGAATTCAAGTCACAGCTCTGGGAGTGGTGCATCCTGGCAGGAAGCAGACACTTCCATGGCCTGAGCTGCTCCTGGAGCACCTTTCACCCCTCTGTTCCAGATGCCCCCATCCCTTGGAATTTCCAACCCCTCTGTATGCTCTCCTGAGCCTATGGTGCCTGCATACATGTGGGGAGGGGTACTCATTGGCCTTCCTTCTAGTGCTGATGGCAGAGCTGAACTCAGAGAACAATCTTGGCTCCACATTTTAGCGCGGGGTCAGCAGAGCCAGGCACCCAACCAGCCTTTACTCACTTGCATACTTAGGTGAGGAAGAGTCAGAATGGCAGTCTTCCTCAAACAGGTTTCTTGAGGGGCATTGTGTTCATGTTCAGAGGGGGAGAGACCCAGCCCGGGTCCAGGGGAGGTTGCGTAGCAAGAACAAGCCCAGGAGTTCCTGTGGTCCTACTCTCCTAGTTCAGCAAAACAATCTTTTGGAGCTCCAGCCTCTTCCATCTCAGTGATGGGAAAGATGGTCTGCTTAGAAATGGACTCGTTAGGAGGGGTTCCTAGAGAAAGAGTATGTCCCCTCTTGAAGGGAAGTCCTCTCCTGGCAGAGGAAGAGTTGAGAACACATAGCCAGACTATGCTGAGGGGTACAAAGAAGAGGCTGGAGGGAGTGGCAGAATGGAGGGGTCTGAGCAATTAAGCCTGAAGGCTGCTCAGCATGAACTTGAGGAAGGAGAGTGCTGAATGGGTTGGGGATACCACAGGTAAGAATGGAGCACCTCATGAGGGACATCTTGAGGTAGGTCGTGGTCTGAGCCAATCGAGGCTTCTGGACAGAGGCCCATGTGCTTCTGCACCTGTGGCCTGAGCTCAGCTGCAGAAGTCTGTAAGGCCAGTGCTCAGACTCTGGATCTCTCACACTGTCAGGGGGAAATACAGCTTCGTCTGTCTTAGGTGAGTAACCTCCTCTCTTCTTCCTGTTTGCACAGGCGAACAGCTAATCCACGTGGCCTTTGTCCCTGACTGCCTTCGTCTTCGACATCCTTCTGCAAGAAAACCAAGGGGCTGATTTTTAACTCCCTGAACAATGTACCTTTTGAGATGATTCAAAGGGCCTTTCACTTTTATTAAACAGTGACTCTCTGTGCTCGCTGATCCTGTGCGGGCTTCAGCGCCCCACCCCCAGGCCACTTCTGCAGCTCCCATCAGTCTGGATACCAATGGCTTTGGGCACACAGGGCCAAGTGCAGAAGAGAGTGGCACTCTCGTAGGATTCCTTTTTGGCTCATGCTCAGGCCTCTTTTGGATGAGTAAGGACTGTGACCTCTGAGTAGCCTGATGGCCTGAGAAAGAGTAGGGAGGCCAGGGGCCCAGGGACAGACACCCTGAGAGAGAGCTACCTCTCCCTAGCCTGTGGCCCAGATCTCCTGTGCAGTTTGGGCTGGTCATGCTATGATGATTTCATTAACAGCCTGGGTGAACATGGCTAGGAGTAAAGGGCTTGCTCTCCTGCATGTTTTCATGACACCCTCTTCCAAGGGTGACAGAGCCTTTGCCAGGCTGAGGGCCTAAGCGGAACCCTCAGAGCAAGAAGCTAATGATGGCATGTTCTTGGCTACCTGTCTCTTGGGTGAGCTCTACACAGTGTGGTTAATTCTGTGTTTTGGCTCCCCACTACTGTTTCTCTCAGCCTCTCAGAGCCTGAAACTTACTTCTTAGCCTTAGCAACAGGAAAAGCCTGGTACCTGATGGAGCCTGCATTTTTTTGGTTAGACATCTAGAGGCTGAGTCCGTCAGAATCAGGGGCACTGATTCCAGTCACCTTGCTTCTGGGTCATGTTTCTTCTCTTACTACCTCACTGAACCTGGAGCCCTAGCCTGGATGAATGTCTGGAATTCAGAGCTCACCTTCATTTGGACTGTGTGATTGTGCCTCAGACATTAGACCTCCTCCAGATGGTTAGGTTGCTCTGTCAACTGGGGATGAGGCTACAATTTCCCAGCTTGGGGCAAAGATGAAAAAGAAGAGGTCATTGTTCTCTGTCCTCTTCTAGCCCTGGGTATACCATGCCAGAATTACCAAATATGAAGAATGAATGTCTTACCTATGGTGATGCTCTGCCTCCTTCCCTCTGTCTGGTTCTCCAGAAGGCAGTGGATGGGTCATGGCTGAGACTCTATCTTTACTGGGGAGGGTCTCCTACTCAGGGAGGGGTTGCCATTCCATTTGTGGAAAATTCCCTCATGCTTCCTCTGGGAGCAGCACCCTAGGGACCTTCTCAGATGCAATGCTGTATGGTACCTACTTTCAGAGTAAATGTGCAAGCACCTTGAGGTGTGAGAATATGTCCTCTCCTCAGCTCTCCTGTCTGTGCTATTGTTTGTTTTTTTTCCTGCTTTGTGTCTGAACTGTGAGATTCCACTGTGAAATATATGAATAAAGTATATAATTTTTTTCTTTATTCATTTGCTCTGTAGTTGTGCCCGAGGGGCAGGGCCAAGCTACAGTTCCTAGTTTGGGAAGGGTGGTAGTGTTGCTGCTGGGTTGGAGAGAGATGGTATCTGAGCTCTAGCCTAGCACTATAGAGGAATTGTAATCCATGAACATGGCTGCTCTGGCAAGGGATCACATCCAGAGGCCTAGGTCTGTGTGATCTGGTTGGAATGCAGGCATGCCACACACATTTAATCTCTCTGGCTGGAATACAGACACAATCTTAGTACAAATCTTTAAGAAAGTAGAAGAAAACAACCATGCTTGAAAGTTACCTCTAATTGGGGGACAAACAAAGTGATGAATCAGAGAAGAATTTGACAGAATGGGTCAGAGATAGGATATGCCCAACTCTCACAAGAACAGCACAGGAAAGAGAAGCTCTTTAAGAGCAGCGCAGGGAAAGTCAGTTGGGAGTCAGCGCAGGGGGTGCAGTGCAGTTGGGTTCTTTCCTGATTCAACCTGGCTTCTCTCAGCCCCTTAATGCATTGTTCTGCTTGTCCTCTGCCTTCTTCTTTCTCTCTTTCTTTCTCTCTCTCTCTCTCTTCTCTCTTTCTCTTTTTCCCTCTTTCTTTCTCTCTCTCTCTTTTGACAAGGTTTTTCTGTGTATCCCAGGCTGCACTGGACTTGTTTTGTAGACCAGTCTGGCCTTGAACTCACAGCGATCCACCTGCCTCTGCCTCCCTAAATGATGGAACTTAAGGTGTGCACTACCACTAACAGGCTGGCAGTTTGTTCTAATCTGGCTCCTTATTCTCTGGCTTCAGCTGCCTCTGCTGACCTGAACACAGCCCCCAAAGTCAAACTCCAAGCATCACTATCACCACCACTTCACCCTCATTCCTTGCTCACAGCCCCTTGGCCTTGGAAAGGGGCAGATCAGGCACCTGGTAAAGATTATTTATGTCAGCTGTCATGTGGAGGTGCTTAGCTCCAGGTTCCCACATCCTCAGGCAACCCTGGCCTACACTGAATTCAGCATCTGCATCCTGTGGCTTCTTCCCAAAGTTGCAGATGGTTCATGTTGACAATGTTCACTCCTCTTCCCTGCAGATGGAACTATGGACAGGAGAAGGGTGGATGTGATCTACAAAACAGCTAAAAGTCACTCTGCTTGGGTTCTTAGCAGTCGTGTGTTTCTGCTGTGATACCATTCTCTCTTGTCTTACCTTCTGTATTCCAGGATAGCCTCAGACTACATAGGTAGGTCAGGAGGTAGATAATTAGATATAGATAGATAGATAGATAGATAGATAGATATGTAGATATGTAGATATGTGGATAGAGGACCTTGTCCTTTCTCCTATATCCAGAGTGCTAGAATCACAGTCATGTATCACCACACCTGGTTTTATGTGGTACTGGGGGTGGAACCCAGAGCTTCCTGGGTGTTAGTAAGCACTCTACCAATGGAGTGAGTGCCATCTCTGTCCCTAATCACTATATTTAATATACCCTGTAGATCCCTCATCACTGAAGCCACATCCATCAGCCTCATAGCTCAGCCTGAACGAACCTTCCCTAACATGTTCCCATTAGCTGCTTCTTCCTTCCTGGATTGAGGGTCCAGGAGAAGATAAACTACAAGTTCTAGCACCATGTCAGGCAGGTGGTACACAACAAGTGACAATAGCTTGGGCATGATTGTCATCCTGGAGGCACTGATGAGCTTTGGCCTGAGCCTAGCCTCTCCCGCTGCTAGAATCTTGTAGAGAGATCCCATGGGCCTCACTCTGGGTTCTGATCATGGAGATAGAGTCCAGACACTTGTTCTTTATGGCCCATAAGGAACATCCTGCTGGCCCTCTGGGAGAACCACACCCAGCAGGCTACCTCCCCATAAGCTTCCTTCTTTATAGTACAGACTCTCACCTGGTCCCCTCACCCTCTCTCTATATCCAGGAAACCAGTACAGCCTGGCAAGGTCCACCTGATATTTGGATGCCTCTATTTCTGGTCCATCAGAAACTAATGCCCCTCTATATTACCCCTCTGGGCTTGGGCATGGAAAACTCCTCAGGTACCAGGCTCTCAGGAGACAGAGGTCACGTCTGTTGGCTTGAGTGAGAGTTTACACATCCTGCCCACCTTAATCTCCCAGAATCCTCTGTTGATGAGAGAGGCTCAGGTACTTCAAGCTCCAGTTCATAGTCAGTCTCTGGGAGCTCCAATGACCATGAGAATGGCAAGCAGTCAACCAGCACTAGGAAGGACTATTGTTGTCACCAAGCCCAGGCTAGGGAATTATACATAGGCAGTGGCCATTGTCTACCTAGCATCCTTCTTGTATGCAAAGGCTTCTTTTTATAGACATCCAGAAAAACTGACGACCTCAAGAACTGCCTGCTTCGGGGTGAGGATTGGGGGTGGAGGGGGATGGAAGGATGCAGAGGGGGTGCCTTGAGGCCAGCTGCATAGCCACAGCTCCCAGGTGGGAGCTGGGCAGAGTTAACTAGCCACCCTGTGCCCTCCCAAACAGGACCTACTCTGTGTATCTTCTAACCTTCAAAACTACCACCACTAATTCCTCCAATTCAACATGAGTCAGAGAAAAGCAGTTTATTAGTGATGCAGCTCTCAAAACCATGGCCCATTTGTTCAT
Organism: Psammomys obesus; assembly: GCF_907164565.1. Taxonomy (NCBI): domain Eukaryota; kingdom Metazoa; phylum Chordata; class Mammalia; order Rodentia; family Muridae; genus Psammomys; species Psammomys obesus. The sequence goes on along the minus strand of NW_026592666.1, from coordinate 14,459,376 downwards.
CAGATACTTGTTCCTGGGAGGATATACAAAAGCAGGGTTCTGAAAAGGTAGAGGGCAAGGTAGAAAAGATACTGAGGGGGAAGCCATTATCTTGTGAGAAAAATGGCATCCTCTACCCTTCTAATTCCTATGTTTGGAGAGCCTCTTCCTCATCTCAGAGTGAGTAGAGAGCTCCCCTTTCCATCTGACTGCTACACCAATACCAGGCCAGGGGATTAAAGAAAGGCAGAAGCTCTTCTGTCCCGGAATCAGTGTCCAGGAGACACAGGGAAGGACAGAGCCAGACTAACCAGGAAATTTGGCTAGTCGGCGGCGAGCCTGGGACAGCCTTGCTAGCCGCTCTTTCAGGAATTTCCTCTTCTCACTGGTATCACTGTGTTCCTTCAGGAGCCAGCTACAGGAATCTTTCTCATGCAGGAGCTGAAGCATGCTCTTATGCAGATGCTCAGCAAACATCTTCAGGATGAAATACTGGATGATTAAAGGGATGTGGCTGGAGATTCGGTTATGAGCCTCCTAGAAGAGGGAGACACAGAAAGCTTCAGGGAGAGGCGCAGGGAACCTGAGCTTACCATGTCATTTCTGAGTAGTGAGACCGGCAGATACAGGCCTCCCTCAGGCCCCTCAGTGTCCTGGCAAAGCATGTCTAAGATGGCAGCTAGGCTCTGGATTCCATCCATTTCTCTGACTACCAAATGGACTTTCAATGGAAAAGAGTAATATGTAATGGAACACACTCCACAGACATCCCAACTCCACTTCCAAATGGCTGACCCCTCTGCTCAGAGCATTGCTTGCCTGTCCTAAGACCCAGACTTGTAGGCAGCAGGGAAGCAGGGCTAGGCAGATCCTAAATGAACTGCTGAAGAAAGTCAGTCTCCGCCTGCTCTATCCTCTCCTAGCTGTCAGCCCGATTCTCCCCGTCCTGAGACAGGATGACTCTCAGTTATATGACACATGCTGGTGGTTTCGCAAGGTGCCTCTGTGGTACTCATTTCCTTCTTTAGAATACAAGAATACCATGACCACAGCCCTCTGGAGATGGTAATAGATGTGTCATAAAACACAAGAATAAGAAGATGCCAGGCAAGTGCATGGTCACAGGTAGGGCACAAATTTCAAGTCATAGCAGGACACAGGTTATGTGTTCTCTGACCACAGAGAGCGGGGTTTTGGCCTATCTCCAAATGACAGTGGGAAAGAGTGAGGTACAGAGATAGGGGCCTCATAGAAGGCACAGAGACCCCAGGTAGCCAGTCATGATTGCCTTGGGTAGGAATACGGCCTTAGCAAAAAGGAATAGATGTTGTCTGCAGACGAAAAAAAGCCCTGATAATGCTATGACTTGTAGGGACAATGAAGACATTACACTCTGAGAAACAAGCCAGACAGGAAGGAGAAAAACTCTGCTACCCCACTTGTTGAGGTCCTGGAGTTGTCAGAGTCCCAGAGACATATAGCAAACCTGATATCTACAGGTATATGGCCATAGGATCCAGGAGCCAGGGGACTGGACATATGACAAGGCTGGTTCTAGCAGCCAGTGATTAGGACAGAGGTCTGAACACTATAGGGTCACCATGATGTTTCCAGGTCCCTGTGGCTCTTACTGAGTAGGACCCTCTGTACCTGGGTTATACATCATGTGTGGTCCACCAAACAGGTGTTGGGACCTGGCTTCCACCTGATGAATGCATGGTACCCCATCACTGTGCTAATGGCCCCCTAGCTATCACTTGTTCTCAGGATGGGGAAACCACATCTTACAGAGAAGAACACTGATGTTCTGAGAGTCTAAGTCATGCAGTCAGAGTCACATGGGCCATAAAAGAGTCTCCCCTAGAGCTGCAGGACAGAGCTGTCCTGAAGCCTCCTTGCAGACTCATAGCTTACACAGAAAGACACACAAAGGGAACAAGCAGCCCGAAACCCAGTTCAAATGTGTTCACACATTTACCTGGCGGTAGGCATTCAGATGTTGGAAGATCTCAGCCATGGATGAGTTCTGCAAATCTTGGGACTGAGAGGCGGTAAAGGTTTTCGCCTTCTTCTTCTCGTCTTCAGCTTCATTCTCTCTGACTTTCTGCAAGGCTCCCCTGTAAACTTGGTCCTGGCAGTAGATGATCTGCTCCATCTGGAAGTGAAGTCGGATAGACTTCTCTGCTTCCTTTTCCTGTTCTAATCTGATATCTTCAAGTTTGGACTGCAAGGACAGAGAAGCACAAGGCGACAATCATCAAGAAATGCTTACCATGGAGTAAGAACACAGGACACGCAGCAGGTCCATGGAGTCTGGTCACCTGGAAGACACAAAAGCAGTCATTACCTGGAAATAGTCTCTGTTCCCCCTTGCTCAGCTCATCTATGCAGAGGTCTCCTGAACTGAAGGTGGAAACTAGGGGAAGCCTGAGCCAGCTGTGTGTAGCCCCCTTCTGCAAGGGTCAATCTTCAGTGTCAACTTGACACTTGTCCATCTTTATTTTTAAAGATTTGTTTCTTTATTTTATTTATGTGTGTGTTACCTGTGTTTGTGCATATAATATTCATGTAAGTGCCCACAGAGGCCAAAAGAAGTTGCTGGAATCCCCTGGAACTGGGGTTACAAATGAATGGAGCCACCAGATGTGGGTACTGGGAACTGAACCCATGACCTGTACAAGAACAATAAGCATTCTTAACCACTGAACCATCTTTCCAGCTCCTTGAGTAGATTTAGAATCACTCAGGGAAATGAGCCCCTGAGCATGTCTGAGAAGGTTTTTCCAGAGATGTTTCACTGAGATGGAAGAACCAGCCTAATGCGGATGGTGCTATCCTATAGTTTGGGCTTCTGAACATGAGCATTCATCTATTTTTCCCAAACAGAGCAAAGTGACCATCTGCTCACATTGCTTACTTCCCTGTCTTCCTGGATAGGGTACAGGGTACAGGGTAATAGACTGTACCCCCTCAAACCATGAGTCCAAATAAACCCTTATCAAGTTGTTCTTATCACAACAAGGAGAGAAGGAATACAGCTAGGCAAGGGCTGGGGACATGTATGGACTTTCATCTCTGACCCAGCCACTCTCCTTGCTGTTTGAGCAGCTTTGATATCTACAGTAAGGAGGTAGCTTCCACCAGAGAATGTGCAGATTAGAAGGGCTTGCTTTAAGGTCAGTCATTCTATGGGTGTCATGTCCTGGGCTTTCAGGACAGTCATAGAGGACCACCTTCACCTAGAGTGCATCCTGACCTGACCGTTTCAGGGGAAATCTATTTAAAGCTGGTTGTGCCCCAGATGCATCTCCCATTTACCACACCTTCCAGGGAGGCCTCACTCTTCCTGTTTTGGGGAAACAGGCCCATCAGACATCCTAGCTGTAGCCCAGGCTGGAGAACGGCAGAGCCAATAGCCACCTGTGCAGGACCTGTCTGCCTGGGCAGGTGCTGAGTTTCTTGGCCATGCCGGTCCCTGTGGAGGTAGAGGCATTTTCCCCTTGCAGTGTTTCCCTCTCAGCAGACACAGTTTCATACTTAGCACCTCACTGTTAGAATCCAGCACACACTGCTACTCTGGCCCTTAGAGTCCAGCTGCTCTTCTCTTCCTTAACCTCACAGAGTATCAGCTAGCCCAATAAGCCAAAAGGCTTCCAGATGCCTGGATTTCTCACCTTGGGAAATAAGTTGTTAAAGACACATCACACATATCAAAGGACATCAACAGGCTACTGATGGCTATCTGGTGATTACTAGTGGCCACGATTCCCTTCCCTCATTACTTTCCCTTCTGCCTGCTGGGGTATCAGAGAGCCTGGCTGCACGGTTATAAAACCTTCCTCCTTTAAGAGACTTATTAAATAGGGACTCTGAGGCTGTTCTGTGGGTTTGATCCCTCTTCAGACACCTGCCAGGGTGCCTGTGGCCCTGGGGTCTGATTTTCCTCAGAGCTACTGGTGGTCTGTCTGTCTGTCCATGACACTAACAACTCTTTTAATAAATGTCTTACTTCCCACAATTTATCTCAATGCTCCCCTTGAGCCCCACATCTGACATCTTTCACTCAACGTCAGAAGTGTCTTCCTGAATACAGGCCTGCGAGCCCCGCCCCCCGACATGTGTTAGCATTCATCTCTGAATCCTGCCTACTTCTCCCTCCTCTCCCTGCCCCCACTTTAGCCAAAAAGCACCAGAAATCTCATCAATAAGATTAAAGCAGGAGCTTAAGCCTTTTCCAAACAAGCACAGAAAAGCAGAAATAGTCTCAATCCAAAACACCTATTCTCTACCATCATATTCACTGTGCTTTAAAAATACAGATCTTCTGGAGGTATCTCCATCCCTGATCTCAAGCTGTACTATTGAGCAACAGTTATAAAAACTGCATGATACTGGCATAGAAACAGAATGGTGGATCAATGGAATCGAACAGAAGACCCAGAAATAAACCCACATACTTACGGACACCTGATTTTTGACAAAGATGCCAAAAACATACAATGGAAAAAAGATAGCATCTTCAACAAATGGTGCTGGTCCAACTGGATGTCTACATGTAGAAAAATGAAAATAGATCCATACTTATCACCATGCACAAAACTGAAGTCCAAGTGGATCAAAGACCTCAACATAAAACCAGACACATTAAAATAGAAAAAAAAGTGGGGAATACCCTAGAACTCATTGGTACAGGAGACAACTTCCTGAACAGAACACCAACAGCACAGGCTCTAAGAGCAACAATCAATAAATGGGACCTCATGAAATTGAAAAGCTTCTGTAAATCAAAGGACACCGTCATCAAAACAAAGCGACTGCCTACAGATTGGGAAAGAATTATCACCAACCCTTTATCTGACAGAGGACTAATATCCAGTATATATAAAGAACTAAACAAGCTGAAAAGCAACAAACCAAGTAATCCACTTAAAAAATGGGGAACAGAGCTAAACAGAGAATTCTCTGTAGAGGAATATCGAATGGCAGAGAAGCACTTAAAGAAATGCTCAACCTCATTAGCCATTAGGGAAATGCGAATCAAAACGAAGTGGGGAACCCTTCTCCACTGCTGGTGGGAATGTAAACTTGTACAACCACTCTGGAAATCAATCTGGCACTTTCTCAGACAACTAGGAATAGCACTTCCTCAAGATCCAGCCATACCACTCCTAGGCATATACCCAAAAGAGGCGCAAGTACACAAAAAGGACATTTGCTCAACCATGTTTGTAGCAGCTTTATTTGTAATAGCCAGAAGCTGGAAACAACCCAGATGCCCCTCAACTGAAGAATGAAACTGTGGTACATCTATACAATGGAGTATTACTCAGCAATGAAAAATAAGGAAATCATGAAATTTGCAGGTAAATGGTGGGACCTGGAAAGGATCATCCTGAGTGAGTTGTCCCAAAAGCAAAAAGACACGCATGGTATATACTCACTCATATAAACATACAACCTAGAATAAACCCACTAAAATCTGTACATCTAAACAAACTAAGCAAAAGAGAGGACCCTAACTAAAATGTTCAATCCCCATCCTGAAAGGCAAAGAGGATGGACATCAGAAGACAAAAAAAATGGGAAACAACCTCGGAACCTGCTACAGAGGGCCTCTGAAAGCCAGAAGAAAACAGGAAACAACCTTGGAACCTGCCACAGAGGGCCTCTGAAAGCTTCTGCAGTATAGACTGTCAAAGCAGATGCTGAGCCTGATGGCCAACTGATGGGCAGAGTGAATGGAATTTTATGTAAGAAGTGGGAAATAGTAAGAGCTGGAGGGGATGGGAACTCCACAAGGAGAGCAACAGAACAAGATAATTTGAACACAGGGAACTTCCCAGAGACTCATACTCCAACCAAGGACTATTCGTGGAGATAACCTAGAACTCCTGCACAGATGTAGCCCATGGCAGTTCAGTGTCCAAGTGGGTTACATAGTAATGGGAAGAGGGACTGCCTCTGACATAATCTGATTGGCCTGCTCGTTGATCACCTCCCCCTGAGGGGGAAGCAGCCTTACCAGGCCATGGTAGAGGACAATGCAGCCACTTCTGATGAGAACTGATAGACTAAGATCAGAAAGGAGAAGAGAACCTCCCCCATCAGTGGACTTGGGGAGTGGCATGCATGCAGAAAGGGGAGGGAGGGTGGGACCGGGAGGGGAGGAGGAAGGGGCTTATGGGGGGATATAAAATGAATAAAGTGTAATTAATAAAAAATTAAAAAAAAGAAAAAAAGTGAATAAATTTTAATAAATAAAAAAAAATACATGTTTGGTTTTACCTTGGTAGTTCTGTGGAGATTAAAAAACTCTTGAAAATTTTTTTCAGAAACCCTTGTAAAGGCGACTCGTACCATTTCTGATTGAAGAGAAAAAAAAAGAGTTTAACATGGTAAGGGGTAAGATGTGTTCACATAGATGCAAAAGCAGGGCAGGGGTGATGAGGTATGTGTGTGCTCTCCTGTTCTCTCCTTTCTCTTCTCCCTGCCCAATGAAGAGGGAGGTACAGCCAGGCTTCACAAATACCTGTATCTATCTATATCTTTCCATATCTATCTATATTTATAGATAGATAGATAGATAGATAGATAGATAGATAGATAGATAGATAGATAGATATCTGCAGAAGGGTGGTCATCATCTTGCATGAAGGACTCTGGCTGTGCCCTTTACAGGCTTAAGCTAAGGGCTTAAGAGGTTAGGTGACTTTGCCTTCTGAGAGCAAATCCCTGTGCTCACTGGGTCAGAATGGACTAAATTCCTGAATACCACAACGTCATCTCGAGCACAGAAAACCTGCCACCTACCTAGAACCAGCCCAGGAAGATGCTGTGAGGTCTAGAAATAAAATGGCCGAACGCAGTAAAAGCATTCCTCTGTGAGACCCTGTACTGCACTCAGCAGCAACCCAGTGTAGCACTCACCAGTGATCTTATGTAGCATTTCTATAGCTGGCTCTTCCAGGGCTTTGATTTGTTTTCTTATAATGTTCTCAAATGTTCTGTAGTTCACAAATCCTGGCAGCTCTCGGCCACGATACTGCTTTTCAAATGTCCAGACTTCATTATATAAAACGTCATAACCTACAGCAGGAGGTGACAGCTAGTTGTTTTATACAGCGCTCTTGCAGATTTTTCTAAACAAACCCATTCAGACTTTCTGATTTTACCAAAATAAAGTGAAGCAAAGAAATGTCTGCAAACTGAAAAATACTCAGGGTTACAGGGAAGAATGCAGTCTCAACACTGCTTCGCTCAGCCGAGACACAATCAAGGGCGAGAGACCATGGCAGAGCCCAACAGGTGGGAACCAGAGGAAGACACGGCCTCAAAGACCTTGAGTGTGCAGGGTTAGGAATCCAGCTGGATTTAGACCATAGAAGAAGGGCCAGAGCACATGGCTCACCAAGCCCTGTGGCCCTTAGACAGCATCATGAGCTGGGTGGGTAGAGAGGCACTCCTCAGCAAGGAGTGACAGGGCAAGTAGGTACCTGGATGTCCCCAATGCAATTTGACCCCCTCCTGAGAGACAAAATACTTAGTTCCTCTTCCCTCTTACTGGAAGTGGGCAGCAGACTCAGATGGCCTCAGCCTCTCTGATGAACTGGTCATATTGACGTTTTATCATTTTATGTGTATGGGTGTTTTGCTTGCATGTATGTATGTACCCTGTTTACACAGGGCCTCCAGAGGCCAGAAGAGTGTCAGATCTCCTGGGATTGGAGTTACAGATGGCTGTGTGATTCAGCATGTGAGTACCGAAGAGCAGGCCTTCCTTCCTCTGGAAGAGCAGTCAATGCTCTTGACCACTGAGCCATTGCTCCAGTCTCCAAAGAACACTTTTTTAATTAAAAGAAAGATCAGCTCAATATACAAGACTCTAAATATATCCAGAGAGTTGAAGTTAAGCTCTACAGCCTAATCCTTGATTCTGCAGAGTTTCAGACACCCATGGAAGCACTGCTCTCACCAGCAGTTAATTAGTGCCTCCCTTTCTTCCTTCACCAGCTCCGCAGCTTGTGCTCTGCCTCCTGTCTATACTATCTGTACACTCTAGGTGCTTCTGAAATGGAATTACATGATCCAGGCCCCTGTGACTGATGGTTTTCACTCAGCATCCTGTCATCCAGGCTCATTAGCCTTGCACCTTTTGTCTCCACTCCTTCTGTGAGGGTTGAAATAATCCACTGAGTGATGCTAAGAGATGAATTGCCTTCCTCAAAATCCTTGTGCTGTGGGATAACCACTCAGCACCTCAGGGTGGGACTATCTACAGGTGATCTTTTTAGAAGAACTTACTGCATATAGAGGAGTGTGTTATGGTGGTCTCTAATCCACTGAGTCTGTGCCCTTACAGGAACTGACAAGGACATAGAAATACCTAGAGAGAAGATTTGTGAAGACATGGGGAGAAGATGTCAGGTTCAAGGCAAGAGGACTTGTTTGTTGTCTATTTCCTGTAGACATCTTTCCAATTCCCACTGGGAGTGGAAGTGCACAGTGTGTGTTCAGCTTTCAGAGGGGTGACTCCTGCAATCCACAGCAATTCCCATCAGTGCACCGGGGCTTGCTTTCTCCCTGCCTCTTCTCCAGCACCAGCCAGTATCTGCCTTTCGGATTCTAATTTCCCTAGGAGTTGGGACACAACTTATCCCTGTGTTTTAATTTGAATTTCTGGTGGTCAATGGTCATACATCTTTTAAATGTTTTATTAGTCATCTGTGTATTTCCTTTTTGGAGTGTTTTTTACAGTACTTTGCCCATTTTCTGACTGGATCTTGTTCTTGCATCTTGGAGTTGTAAAGCTGCTTCATATTCTGTTCTTTAGGCCCTGCTCTCTCAGATGTAGTGGCAGACACTTCTGCGGTTTTGAAATGGGACAGAGGCTCTTCCCTGGAGTGAGGACGCACTACAGAGTCTATGGTGTTTGGCCTCAGTGACTTAGTAGTGCTGTGCACAGCAGAAATGGTAGGCACAGTGGGGATATAGAGTCACAGCCTTTAAATAAGTGTCTCATAAGTCTCTCTGCAAAAGCACATTGTTATCCAACCTGAACATCTGCCACAGCCTCCACTAGGGACTGACGGATTCCATGTGTGGCCTGCAGAGACAGAACATTCCACTTTCTATATCTGCCACTCAGAAGCAAGAGAATCTGTTAGTCTGAACCTCTGATTGGTTCATCGAGCCCCTTCAAGGAAGGCAAAGTCCCTTGGAATTCACATCATTCATAGCAACAATGAAATGTGATCAAAAACAGATTTATAACACTTTTCCTTGCTTCAGATTCTAAAGATATGAAGATGTAGAAGTGGGACACTGCAGAGGTAGAGTGCTGCATATTATCTTCTCATTGCCATGATGAAACACATTAAGATGCTGTAGGCTGAAGGCCCTGGATAGGCAGCAGTTCCCTCCAAGATTAGAACTTTCCATTTTGGAGGGAAGTACCATAAGGCACAGGATGTTAGAAAGGAGGTGAAAACAATAACAAACAAACAAAACAAAAACCAGAATGCTTCTAAGGGAATTGAAATACTACATCCCTCTGGGAAGCTCGGGAAGTAAACAACTCAGTGACTTTAGGAAGTCCCTGAAATGGATGAGAATCACTAGGCCTCCTTCTCAAGTGTATATAAACAATAGGGACTGCTGAGAGTTACTCTCAGATAAGTTGGGCTGCCTGGAAGAAGCATAGACAAGTCAAGCTGCCTGGTAGAGGCTCAGACCAATTGAATTACCAAGAAATAACACTGTATAATCTGTTTAGCTGCCTGCAGGCTATGCAGTATGATCCAGATTTCATGGGTCATCATCTATGCTCACGTGGGCTTTGAAGATATAGCTGTCTTTGAGTCATTTCTGTGCCTGTGATCACCCATAGCCCTACAAGTAAACCCAATAAAACTCCGTAGTTCACCGTTTGACTTTGATGTCTATGTTCTCTGGTCTGTTGTCAGTTCCCTATCTGATGTATTACCCAAGTTCATAAGTAGAACTTCATTACTATCGTACTGATATTGAAAAGTGAGCCTTTATGAAGTGACCAGGACATGATAGGCCCATCCTTATACAGTGATGTGTGTTCTCAGAACAGAGGCCATAGGAATCTGGTTCTTATCTTCCTCACAAGAACCAGGCTAGATGGTGCCATCTTGGAAGCAGAGAGGGAGCCCTCCATCAGACACTCATCTTCTTCTGGTGCTTTGTCCTGGGACTTCCAAGCATTGAGAACTGTGAGTGATGGACTTTTATTGTCTATAACAGTAGAGTGTCAGACTGCTAAGAATGGCAACACAGATCGACCAAGATACTCACCTTTTTGGAAATTCTTTTGAATCTCCTTACTCCATGACAAGAATTCATTTCGGAGCCTGGTGAATAGGCGGCACTCTCCTTCCCCCACATTCTCTTCCCCTTGTACAATGGCAATGATGTCCTGGTTAAAAGCATTGATTTTCTGTCAAGAAGAAAAATATCAATATAAGCAGAAATCTTTCAAGCATGGGTCAAGGTGGTAAAAGGACATTTGTGCCCCTGAAGGCAGGAGAGCTACCTCATCCTCATGAGCCCAGCAGAACAGTATGGAAAAGGGACTTTTGCAGTAGGAAATATCTCCCTTACCCCTCTTCTTTGAAATCCTCAGAGCAAACTCTTATCTCAGTGTAGATGAAAGAAAAATGCCCCCTATCTCTATCCTACACTCAACCATGGTCTCTGTCTTGACTCCTTTTTTTAACATTAAATGGTCAGAATGCATCTCCATAAGTTTTGGAGGCATGAGTTTTGAAGAGCACCAGACAGAGATTCCTGTGTAGAGAGTGATGCAATCATCATGCCCAGAACAATGGACAATGCTCACTTCAATGAGAAAGTAGGCTTTTTCATTGTCATCTTCTGGTATGTCTGCACCGTACTTCTGCAGCTCCTCACTTGCCCTCTGGTGACAGTTCTTTATTTGATTTTCTAACAAAGGCAGAGATTTCTGAAATGGAAAGAGGTAAATGGAACATAGAAATATAGACTGGAATGCAAAGGGGCCCCAAGCCTATTCTACAAAGTCACCATAATACCATAAGTGGGTAACATTCTGAAATCCTGAGACAATTTTCCCATGTGGAGAACTAAGACAGTTTGAGATGCAGACTCCACCATAGAAAACTGAACTTGGCTTCTGTATGAAGAGCCTGTCTCGAACTCAAGCTCTCATGATCAACTCCAGAATGAGGTACTTACAGCCATGCCACCCAGAACCTAAGGATGACAGCAGCAGGAACCAGCACAAAGCCTCCTGATGCTAGAGTCACCAACTCCCAACACAACATGTCTGTGCAAAGAATTCTTGGCCAGCTTGTGTGCCTAGAACTGTCCCAGTCCCAGCTCAGCTTGAGGAACACACAGCCAACCCGGCTTACACAGATGTGTGAGATGAGCTCCGTGGTCAGTCTCTCTGCCAGGCAGGGCACTGTGGCCTTCCCTTCGTCTAGAAGAATTCTGAGGGAACAGGAGAGAGGATCCTATCAGACTTGTGCAGGAGCATGTTTGCAGCCTGCTGTGGGAGGTAGGAGCCAGCTTGGGTTCTGCCAGTGAATAGGTACCTTGAGATTGATGCTCATGGAATACTCAGAGATGGGATTGTAGAATGATGTAGGGAATCAGCTCAGCTAGCTCCACATTGGGCTGCAATGGTCCCCCTCAGCTCACGCAATAATCACAGTAAAATATGCTCTCCAAAAAATGTACACACAGCTACAGGTATGTTATCATAGCACATATGTCCCCTTCATGCGTGATACACATGAACACACACAAGTTTACAACACATCCTTCCATGTGTGATATGTGAGTAAACACACACACATCCTGGAGTGACCTGCCCCCACACATATCATATCAACTAGATATGAAGGTGTGTTCGTGAATTCGCAACTGTTAATTGCTGTACAGTTCCAGATGCTGGCAGGACATATTGTATTGTCATTTCTGTAGGCCACAATACCTGCTTTCTATATATAAATGTTTGTTACTTCCTCACTTGTCCATAAAGATGATTCTCTGAAATTACCATGTTAAAAAAAACAGCTGCTGTGGGGGATGTCACATGGCCCTCAGTCTGGCCAAAACACTGTGGTATAGGCAAGAACATAGTCCTGTTGTGGACTGGTTCAGAGTGAGTAAGCTGTGGAGCTTCTCCCACTATGCTAAGAGCTTTTTTTTTTGGTATGAAAAAGGAGTGTGTTTTTTAATGAATAAAGAGCTGGAGGCTGGAGCAGGGGCAGAGGGAGATCAGGAGCAGGACAGGGAAGTAGTAGAAAGAGCCAAGTAGTAGAAACACAGTGGCAGGGAAGGCCAGTTGAGTCTAGATGGCTAGCTGAGGGACTGCCCCAGAAAACAGGCTAACAGCTTTGTACAGCTTTATATATAGATGTCTCATGTCTTTATTATAAAACCTCAAGCAGTACCCTGGAAAGTACCTGTAATATGCATGCATAATACATATTAGTATGATATTAGTATACATCCTTCCATATAGGCTACACACATTCATAATACACAAGAAAATACATTACATATAGATTCAGGTCTTTACACAAATTCACTGACATTTATTTGCATATGTATGATGTGTATGGAGATACACCCTACCCCAAGAAAGAATTTAAGCCATGAGCTCTTAAAGGATGAAGCTATACTATTCCTGTACTACCAAAATCTGTTCACACAGTATACTGTTATGCCTTAGGATACAAGGCATGAGGGAGTAAGAGATCCTCCTGCCTGTAAGTGACATCTTACTCTTATTGAAGCTTCAGTTTCTACAGTGGTCAATTTATTTAAACAGATAGACAAGCAAACAAACTGTGGTAGAATAGAAACAAAGAAAATTTTTGTTTTGCTCTGGGTTTTTTGAACCAGGGTCTCTCTACATAGCCCTGCTTGTCCTGGAACTCAATAGACCAGGCTGCCCTCCAGCTCATAGACATCCACCTGCCTCTGCCTCCCACATGCTGGGATTAAAGGCTTGCATACAATGGCAAGTCTTAAAGCCATTAGGGCCTGGAAAGAAGTGTTGCAAGTTCTGAAGAAGCACAACTGTCAACCCAGACTATTATACCCAACAAAGCTATCTACTAAAATTGATGGAGAAATAAAAACTTCCATGATAAAACCAAATTTAAGGAATTTAAGGCTGTTAATCCAGCTTTACCAAGGATCCTGAAAGAAATACTGGGACCTGAAGAAAAGGACATCATGATAGTCTATCAAAAGTGGTCAAAGAATACCATAAAAACAAAAACAAAGCCAGTCATGGTACTACCCAGATCTCTGTGAGGTCGTGGCTAGTCTGGTCTACACAGTGAATTCCAGGACAGGCAGAGCTACATAATGAAACCCTGTCTCAAAGTAAAAACCAAAACCAAACCTAACAGAGCAAAACCAATGGGAAGAATTAGCACACATCCATCAATAATAACGCTGAATTTTAATTCTCAGTTCCCCAATAAAGACAGACTAGCAGATTGACTCTGAAAACATAATCCTTCTTTGCTGCCTCCAGAAAACACAGCTTACTATCAATGATAGACAACCTCATAATAAGAAAATTGACCTAGGCCACAAGCAGGTTAGCTATTCTAATATCTGATAAAGTAGACTTCAACCTAAAACTGATAAGGAGGGGCACATTATACTTATCAAAGGAATGATCTACTAAGAGGATACTACAATCTTAAACATACAGATACTAAAAAGCAGGGCTACCAATTTCATTTTAAAATTCTATTAAATGTAAAACTACAGCTTTATTTCAATTTGCATTAATAGAAGGGTCATCTGAACAAGAGCTAAGCACAGAATCATTTCAGTTAAATAATGTCAGAGATTAAATGGAGCTTTGCCTGGTGATGCACTCCTCAGGCAGGCAGATCTCTGTGAGTTGGAGGCCAGCTTGGTCAACATAGTGAGTTCCAGGACAGCAGATAGACCTTTTCTCAAAAATAAAAACAAAAAAAAAATTGGACCTAACAGATATCTATAGAAATTCTACTCAAACACTAAAGAATATTCATATACACATTCTTCTCAGCAGCCTATGGAACTTTCTCCAAAATCAAGTCTCAACAAATATAGGACAATTTAAATAACATCCTTATTCTATATGATCACAACAGAACTAAGCTATGTATCAACAGCAATAAAAATGACAGATGATACACAAACTCAAGAACACTGAACAACACACTACTGGATAATGATTGCATTAGGAAGAACTGTGGAAATTTTAAAATTTCAAGAATTTTCTGGGTGGTGATGGCACATGCCTTTAATCCCAGCACTTGGAAGCTGAAGACAGGCAGATCTCTGAGTTCATGGCTAGCTTGATCCACAAAGTTTCAGGACAGCCAGAGTATGAAAAGAAATCCTGCTTTGGAAAACCAAAATAATAAATAAATAGAAATTTTAAATCTAAAAATTGAATGGAAATAAAAATATAACATATAAAAATCTATGGGACATAGTGAAGGCAGTCTTAAGAGGAACATTTACAGCATAAGTGTATCAAAGATAGCACAAATTAATAACTTACTGATACACCTGAAAGCCTTGGAAAATCAAGAGCAAACACCACCACCAAACAGAAGATTGGAAGAGATAATCAAAATCAGAGAAATAGAATTGAAAAAACACACAGAGAATCAATAAAATGAGAGTTGGTTCTCTGAAAAAATAAAACAAGATTGACAAATCCTTGGCCAAATTAGCCAAAAGAGACACACAGAGAGAGAGAGAGAGAATGGAAAGAGAGAACACAAATTAATAAAATCAGAAATATAAAGACAGCCACTGCAACAGATTTAAATGGAGTGCAGAAACTCATAAAGACATACTGTAAAAATCTATATTTCCTGAAACTTAAAAGCCTAAAAGACATGGATGAAATCTTAGATGCATACAACATACCAAAATTAAGCAAAGATGAAATTAACAGTTTAGACAGATTCTTAATCAGGAATGAGATTGAAGCAGTAAGAAATACACTGCCAGGACCAGAAGGATTCACTGCAGAATTCTATCAGACCTTTAAGAAATTTGCATCAGCACTGTTCATATTTTCCATGAAATAGAAAATAAATAGCTCCCAGATTCTCCTCCATGAAGCCAGTATTACCTTGATAACAAAACCAGATATAAACAAAACAAAAAAAGAAAATTACAGACCACTCTCCTGGATAAAGAAATATGCAAAAGTTGTCAATAAAATACTGGCAACCATATCTAATCTTCATCACAACCAATTGCTTTCATCCAGAGATGTAGGGATGGTTCAACATATGTAAATCAATTCATATTATCCATCACAATGAACTCAAAGACAAACCCTAAAATCATCTCATTAGACACAGAAAAAGCCTTTGACAAAAATCCAATATCCTTTTCATGACAAAAGTCATGGAGAAGCTAGGAATGGAGAGATCTTGCCTCAACCTAATAAAGCTGATACACACACACACACACACACACACACACACCTACAGCCATCATCATTCTAAATAGAAAAAAATCTAAGAGTTCCCATTAAGATTAGGACAGTCTTTTCTTTTCAAGGAGAATGTTTCTCTAGTCTAGAGTTCCAAAAGTCTTGGTGGGGTTTTTAAGCCCTCATTAGCAGGTGCTTTTGGAAGCCCAGCTCTTACACCTGTGTCTATTGCTGTCTCGCCCGTTGCTGCCTGGATGTAGTGCATCAAGCAAGGGCCTGGCATAATTTCTGCAGATATGGAACAGTCATTCTTACCATGGATGCTAAACTGACACCCAGCACAGCTCAGTACTGCCTTTATGACATGTCAAAGGCACAGTTGGGTTCTGGGTCTCTTATTTTTCCTCTGCTCTGCTCTAATTGTGACTCTGGTACCTGTGCCATTTGACTGTGGTACTTTGGCAAGTCCCCTCCTCTTTTTCATTACTTATTACTCTTTAAGGACTACTTTGTGCATTTTGCTTTTCTTCAGGAAAGTTCTACAGTGGTTCCCAAGCTGCACTTGCCCTCAGGCTTTTACACAAACACCTCTCATGTTAGGTCTGCTCTTGTCCAGCAATTCTCACTGCATGGGGCATTACGGTAGAGGCACCTGAAATGAGGGTGTTCTTTGAAGAAGGCTTGCTCCTTCTGAAGAGCCTCGGCCAGACTCAGCTGCTCCAGGATGTCCTGCTGACCCCTGCACTTGACTATCATGTAGCCCTTCTTCAGGTGGCATACCAGGTTCCGCACCACATCGACAACCTTCTCTTCAGTGCCTTTGTCCACCAGATCAGGCTTGGTCAAGATCCCTGAAGGACAGACACTGAAATCAGAGGACACACACTGCCCCAATATAGCAGGAAATGCAGCTCTCACTGGATACCAGGAACCCACCCTTGACTGAGGTAGACAAGGTCTATACAAAACCCATGGAGGTGGAAACCCACCCACAGAGACATGTGCAGGTGGCCTTGTGAAGACACGAAGCCCTCTATCAGCCGCAGACTCCTCCCCTGCACATCTGGCCACCACCCAGAGAGGCAGTGAATGTTCATCCTTCACTCTGTATGGACCTTATCATGGCTCCTAAGCTCGTGATTTCAGCCCATGCTTGCCTACCTCTGGTTCCTCATGCCTTTCCTACCAGGGAGACAAGATGAGGGGTCCTTTTCTCTCAGTGGGATCCTGAGTATGCCCTAAGCTTGGTCCATCTGGATCTAAGGGATTTGTCCCACCTGTACCTACACACCACTGCTATCTTCCACTCTCCTCACCTATGGTCCTGTCCCCTTCAGGGTCCACTTCCTGAGCCATGCTCAGGGCCTCTGTGGTAGCAATGTCCACATTGCTGGGGACCACCACCAGGTTGATGGTCTCTTGTTTTTGGATGTATGTCCTGATGAGTTTCTTGATCTGTAAGAAATGAGATAGTGACACTTTGTTATGAAGATGGGATCAAGAGTGAAATGGTCCTGAGCATCCATTTCCTTCAGGCCCTAGCTTCCATGGACTGCACCCCTCAGTAGTGAATGCTGGTCATCCAGTCTTATTCCCACCTTCACAAGGTCCATCTTAAGACCCCGCCCTTGACATACTCCAGTGCCTCTTGCAGCAGTATGTGTCAGAGTAGAGTCTAAAGTCTTACCTGGTGTCCTATGTCTACAGGCTGGTTGCCTACAGCCACCCTGGTAATCCCAGGCAGATCAATCAGAGTCAGGTCTGGGACATGTGGGGAGCTGACATCCAGACTAATGAGCTTATCACTGATCCCCAGCCCTACCCCAGCAATGAAGTTCTGACCTGGAAAGGAGGAAAAAGATAGCATGGTCAAGCTTGGTGGAGTAGCATAGTGAGACTTGAAGGCAGATGGAAGGGATCTTATTCCTTGGAACTCTGGGAAAGCATGCCTTAGCTATGCAGTGACACCTCTCCCCTCAAACTCAGGATCTTGTACTAAACATTTGGGTTGGTCTTTGGCTGGTTATATTTTGAGCTTCTAGACACTTTTGGAGGTGGAACCACACTGGAGGAAGTAAGTAGGTTACTGGGGCAGGTCCATATGTCTTACTTTTGGCCCTTTCATGTGGCATTCTATTTCCTGTCTGTCACCCCTTGTCTCTATCACAATAATATCCCAGTATTATAGGGAAAGTTGACCAAGGACAAAATATTCTAAATCAGGAGAGAAAAAAGGCATTCTGTGAGGAATTGTGCCACGGCCACAGAGAAGGAATGCAAAGCTACTTCTGTCCAGGGGTCCTGGGTGCCAGCAGGTCTGAGGGGGTTTCAGCTGGAACAAGGTCCTGACAGCTGACTCAGCACTCAGCATGACTCAGCACTTCCCCTCTGACTCCAGGTACAGTGTTGACAGGCTGTCAGAGAACAAGGGACAAACAGTATGCTCACCTTTGTTGATGGCCTCTTCCACCTGTGAAGGATCAGAGAGCTCCACTTCAACATCTCCGTAGGTGACCTTGCCCTTCCACTCCTCTCCCTGTTCCAGCTTCTTCAACTTCAGCACCAGAGGACATCTGGTGACAATACCTATGCGATGAGCTCTGTGATAATCCAGTGCTCGGCTGCACACAGCCCAGTATGGGGCCTTAGGCTAAAAATGCTCACACCTTCACACACTTATCAGAGCAGTGTGTGAATGGAAACATCTGGCCTCACTCTGATGCTCCCTGCCCAGAGTGACCTCAGGCCTCCTTCTGGGAATAGGAACCCCGGTCATGTTTATGCATTTGGGGTAAAAGCTACCAACCCCTTGGCCTAGTAGCTAAGGAGCCCTTGGGAGAGTTCCTCCCACTGTGGTCCCCTCAGCTCCATGGGGACCTAGGAGAGACCTTTAACATGCCTGACACCTTCTATTAGCCCCTACACATCCTAGTCACTGTGTCCCTCAGGCCACCTCATCACACCCCTGCTTGGTCTCCTTCTAACTCCTGCCTTATCCACAGCATTTTCCCAGGGTCTCTGAACCACATTGGCTCTGTCCTCTCCCTGAGTGGTCAACAGCTCTCTCAGCCATAGAGTTTAAGTAGCAACACTAACCTGGACATCAGTCTCGTCTCTGAAGGGAGCAGTCACCTCAAAGGAAGGGGCTAGGGACCTAACCATTCAGTCAGAGCTTCCACAAACTGTTGCTTCCAAGTGACTCACAAAATGTAAAATAGGAGAATGCGCTGGACTGAGAGGTCCCCCAACTCCAGCACACATCCTTAGCCCCAACACCTGCAGTGACTTTTTGGATACAGAGCCTGAAAGGAGTCACTTAGGCTGATAAAGGGTTTGAGAAGCATTGCGGGCAGAGCCCTAACCACTGAGACTGGTGACTTTGTGAGAGGGAGAAGCCTGCACAGAGGAAAGCCAAACAGGAAGACCTCATGGGAAGCTATGCCTTGATCTCCATCTTGCTGTGTATGCAGAACTTGGAGGATATCTGTTGCTATCTCTGAAATCCCAGCGCCACGGCCTACCAAGGCAATAAGCACTGAGCTCTTACCACTGCCTCTGGGGAGGGCCACTCCTGACAGGGCTTCCAACACAGAGCTCTTCCCTGAGCTCTGGTCCCCGATGACTGCGATGGCAGGCAGGGCCAGGTCCTGCTCCACACCCAGGGCCCGCAAGGAGTCAATGAGGTCAATACAAGGTCGCACCTTCTCCTCATACTGCCTGCAGAGATTGTTCACAGAGTCCTAGATGAGGGGAAAGTGAGAGTGAGGACATGCTCTCCTGGAAATGCTCCAGCAAGGCCAACAGAGTTCAAGAACAATATACATATTGTTAGAATCCCCAAACAGTGAGAAATTATTAAAAATATACTTGAGGAAATAAAAAAGCTTTGATTCTTCTCTCTTGATGGTGAAAGAGACAGGATCCATGTTACTATGCATGGCCAAGCAGGTGCCACATACTCCTGGTTATCAGTGATGGAGCATGCAATTGTGACCCCTGCATGGGACTCATCTAGACCCTCTGCACAAATTGCATACAAATTACAGTTGTGTAGCATGGTCTTCTTATGGGACTTCTAACAGTGGGAGGAGAGGCTGTCTCTGACTCTGTGGCCTGTTTTTGGTACCCTTTCCTCATACTGGGTTGCCTCATCCAGCCTTAATAAAAGAGGAGGTCCCTAGCCTTACTGCAACTTGATATGCCATGGCTGGTTGATACCCATGGGAGGCCTGTCCTTTTCTGAAGAGAAATGGAGAAGTGGATGGGGAAAGGGGAGGGTTTAGAGAAAAGGAGGGAGGGAAAGCTGAGGTCTGGCTATAATGTAACTGAGCAACTAAAGAATTAACTCATGATCCATCACAGACCTAGGTGGAAAAGATATAAAAATAGACATTCTTGAAAACAACACAAAATCTACAAATGTGGGTTAGGTCCTGATTTCTTAGAAATGACTCAAAAGGAACAATTAAGACAAAAATTCATAAAGTCAGCACAAAGAAAAAGGGCATTAGCCAGGGAACGTTTGCAAAGCATATATCTGACAAAGGATTGATACTGGTATGTTGGTTTGAATAAGTTAGGCCCCCACAGATTCCTGTGTTTGGCTGCTTGGTAATAGGGAGAGGCACTGTGAGGAGGTGGGTGTGGCCAAACTGGAATACATGTGGCCTTGTTGGAGGGGCTGCGTCAAGACAGTCTCCTGGCTGCCTTTGGATCAAGATGTAGAACTCTTAGCACCTCCAGCACCATGTCTGCCTGCATGGTGCCATTTTCTTGCCATGGTTATAAGGGACTAAACCTCTGAAACTGTAAGCCAGCCCCAGTTAAATGTTACCTTTATATGAGTTGCCTTAGTCATGGTGTCTCTTCACAGCAATGAAAACCCAAACTAAGATAACTGGGTTTCAGCCTAACACAGATGACACTGACAAGAACTCCTTAGCCAGTTTGGTCTGACTCCACTGAGCATGCCCAGGACACCAGCTGGGTGGCTGGGTCTGAGACCTTACCATGCCCATGGTGTTTAGCAGGAAGTCTGAGTCCTGGCAACATTGTTTTCCTGCCCTTGTACCATCAATTCACAACAGTTGATAAAATAGAAAGAGCAATAAAGTAATGTACAGGTGCCCCCACCCGCAGGTGAAGGAAACAACCATTGCCAGGCCCAGGACACACCTCACCTCCTACCCAGCACTCTCCTTCCAGCAGGCCCCTCTGCCCCAGGCTCTGGGCAACCATAGCCTTGCTTTTCAGTCCCATGTGCCTGTCTCTCCCCAAGCTGCTCCCTGTGCTGTAGCCTGTGCTGAAGCTTTCTACACCGTCACATAAACATTTCCTTTGCAGCTCTGTAGACTGTTGACCTTCCTTCACAGGAGGAAGGTGGAAAGGGTCATGGAATTTTTCAAGAGTGCCCACTTTTCCCAGTTGTGTGCAGTTCTGCTCTAATTGCACATGGACTTGTTCCTCTGGGAAGGCCAGAGGATATTATGTGAGAAGGGGTAAGGGGAGGGAACTTCCTCCACACAGCCTTGATACAGACCTTTCTCTGCTGTCACTTTAAGGACACCACATTCCTGCTGTAAACCCTTCCCTACTGCTCTGCAAGGAAGCCTAATAAACCTACTCACGTTCACCTTGGTTTGTCCTTGGGGCCTTGGAAGGAGATGCATATGTTGTCTCCACCAGGGAAAGGATTTTAGCAACAGTGCTCCACACCCCAGGACTTGCAGCAGCGGTGCACCGGGTTCCTGGGGCTTTGTTGCTAACAACAACTGTGCTCCCAAGAGGTGCAAGAATCTCACCTGATCCTCCAACAGAGCACACCTGTGCCTGTTAGAGCAGGTGGCTCCAGCACTAGGACTCTTACTCATTGTGTCTGAGGGTGTAGAGGAGGAGGCTACGCTGCTACTGCAGGCCTGGAAACACGGAAATCTAAAATCAGATCCTATCTGCCTAGAAGTTGTGCTGAGGGACCATAGGTAGCCTGTTTCCTGGTCAGAAAAGGCCAGTTGCTCCCAAAGCATGGGGTGTGAGTACATATGAATTTAGATATGAAGCACCCCCAAAGACCTCCTTGTGAAGGTTTGGTTCCTAGCTGGTTGTTCTTGGTGGGATTGGAAGAATTGGGGACTACAGGGTCGGTAGACATCATTGGCTGCATGGCTTTGAAATGAACTTGGACCCCAGACATTAGACATCAGCATTGTAGACCAATGTCACCTAATAGGCATGGCTGTTGTTAGAGCCATACCTGCTTCAGGGTGTGACTGGCATACTCTCCACTCTACCTACAGGTGGGACTTCCTCTCTCCCAGAGGTCCTTCACTATATAATTCAGACATTTTGCTTCCTCCTGGTCCTTCACCCTTTCCCCCTTCCTGCTCTCTCTTCTTCACTTTCTCCCTTCCTCTCCCCACTCCTCTCTCTGCACCTATGTACCTCTCTCTCCTTCTGGCTTCCCCTCCCACTCTGATCCCTATAAACCTGCATTTATATAATTTAACTTCGTCTCACCATTAGCTCATTCCAATTACAGGGCCTTGAAAGAGTCCTAATTGTTATTTGTAATCAGTTGTAATCTCTGAAACTGTGAACCAAATAAAACTTCCCCTTTACAGGTTGATTTTGTTGGGAACTTGATCACAGCAACAAAAAGCTGACTGATACATTGGGTCTGAGTTCCTTCTGCCCTTCACTTTGAGGGTTATAACCTGGCAAGAAGGAAATACAAACAGTGATTTAGGGAGATGGAGAGACAAAGCCCCTTTTCATTGCCTGTGACCTTTGACACTGTTCTTAATACTGATTTTTAAAGTGTTAAGCTCTACTTAGACAGGCAGCTACGCTGCCCAATGTCCCAAAAAGGGAATGACAACACAGTTCTTAGTAACAACTCAGTTGTACTGACTCTTTTCAATAGCCATGCTGAGAATCCCAATGTGAAGACAGAATGTCTCTGCTGAAGGGAGATTGTCCCAACGTCAGACAGTGTTGGGAGCAAAGCCCTGGGACCCTTCCTAAGGGCCTGACCTGCCAGATAAGCACCGGGCGCCAGCAGGCCATAGCTTCTTACAACCCATTGTTCCCAAAACTGTTTGCTTTGGGACACATCCGTAACCACCGATGTGACCACCGATGTTATCTTCGGGCCTTGTAACTCTTTAACCCACCTTCTTAGCCTTGGGAACTTCCCACCAAGGGTCTTGGTAGTTTTCCACTACTACTTCCCTTTCTCGCCCCTCTCCCCCGCCCTGCCAAAACCACATTTTAAAAGAAACACCAAAGTTCAATAAAGCTGACACTTGACCGGCAACCGTCTGCTTGTGTCCTTTCTCTCTCTCCCCCATCTTTTTCAGGATTGACCCCCTTCGCCCCCACGAATAACTGAGTCCCACGGGGTGGGACAAGACAGTGACTGGGTCAAAGTGGGACCATGCTGATGGGCCTCCTTCCAGACTCCAGGTTTGATTTCCAGCAACACTGGATCTCAACTCTCTGAAAATAGACACCAAGTGGCTTCTTCCAGGAGGTAGTCGCAGTGAGTCCCAACAGGTTGTATGGGCAGGGGGCAGCACATCACTTCCTGGGGCCCTAATGATACCACCTTTCCCAGACAAAGATGGCATCCTGGACACATTCAGTGAAGGACAAGAGAGGGCCATTGGTCTCATGTTGGCACAAGCAAAGTGAACAGAAGACACACATGTGCATCCTGCCCCAGGAAGATCCCCATCTCCAGGGGGTATGACATGAAGCAGCAGCCCTCAGACGGACATGGGTCATACCTGGTTGTTCTCTCCTGGGCCAGTGTCTCCATTGATCAATAGGTCAATGCATGAGGTGTCTGAAGCAGGGCCTCTGCTTTCTTCTGTGCTATGAACCATCTTCTAGTTCTTCTTACAATTGGGCACTCTATGTAAATGAGGATTATAAGTTAGAAAGCCCTGGAAAGGACTGTAGAGATGGATCAGCTGATAAGAGCACTGTCTGTTCTTCCAGAGGTTTTGACTTCAATTCCCAGAAAACACATATATAGACGGCTCACAACCATCTATACTGCGATTTGATGCCCTCTTTTGGCGTGCAGGTGTGTATGCAAATAGACAACTCATACACAAAATAAATAAATAAAATCTTTGGGGCTGGAGAGATGGCTCAGTGGTTAAGAGCTCTCCAGAAGACTTGGGTTCAGTTCCCAGCACCCACATGGCAGCTCACAACTGTCTGTAACTCCAGGATCTGACAACTTCACACAGATATACATGCAGACAAAACACCAATGTACATAAAATAAAAATATTAAAAACAAAAGGTCCATTGTGAAAATGCCCATCCTGCCAAAAGCAATCTACAGAGTCAACACATATCCCATCAAAATACCAACTCAATTCTTTACAGACCTTGAAAAAAAGATTCTCAGCTTTATATGGAGAATCTCCAAAATGATCCTGAACAACAACGGATCATCTGGAGGTATCTCCATCCCCAATCTCAAGCTGTACTACAGAGCAATAGTAATAAAAACTGCATGGTATTGGTATAGAAACAGAAAGGAGTATCAATGGAACCGAATAGAAGAGCCAGAAATAAACAAACAGACCTATGAATACTCGATTTTTGACAAAAAAGCCAAAACCATTCAATGGAAAAAAGACAGCATCTTCAACAAATGGTGCTGGTCCAACTGGATATCTACATGCAGAAAAATGAAAATAGTCCATATTTATCACCCTGCACAAAACTAAAGTCCAAGTGGATCAAAGACCTCAACATAAAACCAGATACTCTAAATCAGTTAGAAGAAAAAGCAGGGAACAGCCTAGAACTCATTGGCACAGGAGACAACTTCCTGAACAGAACACCAACAGCACGGGCTCTAAGAGCAACAATCAATAAATGGGACCTCATGAAACTAAAAAGCTTCTATAAAGCAAAGGACACTGTCATCAAAACAAAACGACTGCCTACAGATTGGGAAAGAATCATCACCAACCCTTTATCTGACAGAGGACTAATATCCAGTATATATAAAGAACTAAAGAAGCTGAAAAGCAACAAACCAAGTAACCCACTTAAAAAATGGGGAACAGAGCTAAAGAGAGAATTCTCTGTAGAGGAATATCGAATGGCAGAGAAGCACTTAAAGAAATGCTCAACCTCATTAGCCATCAGGGAAATGCAAATCAAAACGACCCTGAGATTTTACCTTACACCCACCAGAATGGCCAAGATCAAAAACTCAAGTGACAACACATGCTGGAGAGGTTGTGGAGAACGGGAAACCCTCCTCCATTGCTGGTGGGAACGTAAACTAGTACAACCACTCTGGAAATCAATCTGGTGCTTTTTTTTTTGAGACAGGCTCCAGAGTGAACACTTTCTTACTCTCAGCTTGAACCTCACCTATTGATCCATGACTGTCTAGATTAGGCTCATTGTACAATCAAGGAATACCACTGGTCCCCAGGCCTGTGTTCCATGGCAGAGATTCCTAGTGACCAGTCAAAACAGGGCTTAGGGAGCCTGTTCCTTTTCTTTTTGTTTTTCTGAGATCTAAACCCCCATGTTCTGTCTGCAAATCATAAGCATGTACAATTCTGCTGAGTCATCTTTGAGACTTGGTGGATCTCAGCAGCAGAGCAACCTCAAGGGTCACCCTTTTCTGCTCATTCTGTGCTCTGGGCAGCCAGCTGCACTGTCAACCCGAGGTGCATCTGCCCATCCGGACCTTGGTCCAGTCAAGCAGAAGCTGCTCCCAGCACTACATCAACCGTTTTTTTCAGGGGAGTTTCAGGACATCCTTGGCTCCTGTCTCCTCACTTCCTAGCTCTTTCCCACTGCAGATCCCATTGCACAGAGACCTTAAGGGCAGCCCCACCACATTGCATGCAGGCTCCTCCCTCACCTAAAGGTCAGGGTCAGGCACACACAAGTAAACAGCATTCCTGCCCAGGTAGGCCTGTGCTCATACCTGCTGTCCTTGGGCGGGCTGGCTGGCTATGCTTCTACTTTTCAGTAAGCAGTAAGCATTTGCCTGTGGACTCTGTATGCCATCTATCAGTTATTCTGAAGAAAGATTCCAGTGTCAGAGTTCCCCTATTGGGAATGCATTCTCAGACAACTTTGGGGTTAGAATTCAGATCCTTTTAATGTCACAACCCCTAACAAGCCCCTACCAGGCCTGTCCTGAAAAACTCTGAGATCCTAAGAGTGGGAGCCTTCCCAGGTCCATCAGAGTGTTAAAATGGCAGAGAGACTCAGAGCCTTTACCTCTCCCAGCTTTTTGCCCTCCAGGTACCCCTGCAGTTGAGCCTTTGAGAATCTAAGGTCTGAGGGACACCCTCAACTCTGACAGAGGTAGGGGTCTTCAGACTACTCAGAGCATCTCCTGCCTAGGGACTGGGAAGACCCTAGACAAATGCTTTTCTCCACACAGATCCTCTCTATCAGCCTTTCCAGCAAGGCCCCAAAGCAGGCTCCTGCCTGCACTTCAAAGCCTGCCCCTGGGTCTCCTGGCTTCCTCCCATCCTTAACAGGAGACCTCCATCTGCTTTCCCCTGGCTCCTGGCCCATGCAGCAGGGAACTTCTCACCTAGGCCTTAGCCCCAAACCTGGGAGACCTCTAGGACCCCAGCCTCTCCTGCTGCCTCCTAGCAGAAATACTGTTTCAGACTGCCTTTAGAATCAGCAGCTGGGTGGGGCACTATGTCTAGCCTAGCAGCTACACCTGCGCTGTCACTGACCCTCTTATTTTAATAGCACCAAGAAATGTCCCACAGTGCCCCCCAGGATCTACAAGGAACCTGAGACATCCCCTAGCCCTGAGCTACAAGATGTACCCCAGGTCCTGGGTGATACTCACCAGTCTCCCACTTAGTGACAGAGTGTCTGTCTCTTTAAACGGTGCTGGCTCCACCCATTCCCAGGGAGAATTGAAATGTAGGAGATTGTCTAAGCTTGCTACCCCACCCCCACTAACCACATCACACACAAATTGTCACTGTCCCCATTACCGTAATAGCACCAAGAAATTCCCTGCATTGCTCACCAGGGTCTACAAAGAACCGGGAGGCATCCCTTATCCCTGCACAGAATCCTGGGCAGTACTCACCACTCCTGGTTTGGAGACAGAGTGTGCAGCTGCCCGGGCTCAGGCCTTTTTAAGCAGTGCTGACTCCGCCCCTTCCAAGGGAAAACTGAAACTTAGTGAAATGACCTGAATTTGCTTTCCATCCCACCCCCACCACACACAAACTGAGATCAGAAATGAAACTTAACCTAAGGGGCCTTTGGCTGGGTCCTAAGGTCCAGAAATTGCATATTTTGCACTCAACCCACCAAAACCTGCTATATGGACACTAGCTGGGATGGCCGCCTCCTTTCCCTCAGGACCTGCCCAGCTCTGTGCTGCATCTTCTGCTTCAACAGCCAGACCTTCTCTCAGCTGAACACAAATCTAGACTAATTTTCACTTTTCTCTGGACAATTCCAGTTGCTCCAGGAAGGGCCAGAAACAAACCATCCCAAGAATCGCCAAGGAACCCTGCCAGCCCTTCTGGCCACCTTATGGCAGCAGGTCCTGAGGGCTGAGCACACTGCTTCTGCAAGGTTGGTGAGCATGACAGGCTCTGGCCTTCATGGAGAAACGGGGCAGGACAGGGGCCCTGCTGCACTTTACTCCACTTTTCACAGCAGAGACTGCTCTGCAGAGAACATGCTCCAGCTCAGGGAAGCAAGTGTCTTTCCTCCTCAGAGCCCAGGAACTTGCTTGCTGCAGCCCTTTCCCTGAGCTGCCTGCCCTGGGAACTGGCAGGACAGACACCAGGGTCTGGTTGTGTCCCCTAAAGAGTGGATGAAATAATGATATGCACAACAGATATTATATAAAAGAGGTTTATTGGATGGAGGTGGGGAGAGAGAGAGAAGGAGAGAGAAAGAGACATGATAGGGGGAGGGGAGGGGTGCCCGACAGAGAGGAGAAGGAAGAGAGGAGGACCAAGAGCAAGAGAGAGAGAGGTAAGAGGCAGGGGTCCATTATAGCTCCTGTGCAGCTGAACCATGCCTGGTAGGTGCAGCTACCTAGAGGATGACATCATAGGTTACTAGGTAACCCAGAAGCAGGCTGCCTAAATACTAACAATAGACCCTGTGTCTCTGCCCTCCCCTGGTGTGGGGGCTATTGGCTACAGCCCGTGAAGGCAGGAGGAGCAAAAGGCACAATGCAGTGCTCTGAAGGCTGCAAGCATGATGGAAATGACCTCTGGGAACCATTTCAGAGAGATAGTTCAACTTTATTGAGGAGAACAAAAGTTATATAGTCCTTGGAGAGTGGGTGGAGGCACGTAGGATATGTGTACATAATTGGATGGAACTAGGCACTCCAAGGATACCTGTTTGCACTGAACAGCATAGCATGGTCCTATCATATGAATGGGAACACAGTACCTAATTATCTTATAGGTTCAGGGAGGGGAGAGCTAGCAGAGAACAGTGTCAAAGGCCATGTGCCATTCCTGGTTAGAGGTATCTATGCCTAAAGACACTGTCCAGATGAGGTCGGGCAGAGAGCAGGAAGCCCTGGTGGGGGAGAGGGAGTCCTCCATCTAACACTGCTCAGAAAGGGAGGACTGCATCTCAAACAGCAGGGTCCTTCCAACAAGACCCCTCTCACAAGGTCTTGATCTTGGTCCCCAGGCTGAGGCAGGGTCCTTAGCTAGCACAAGGTCCTTGCTGGTGGCTCTTGCCAGGGGGATCAAGCATGGTTCCTGGCATACAATGTTTCTGTGGCTCTAGAGTGCCTGTGTGGGGAAGGCAGAGTCACTGACTAAGATGATGTCACCCCATGCTCTGCTTTGTTCTCTTATTCCCTCCCTTCTCTCTCTCCTACTCCCCCTCCCTTTGTGTTTCTCAGTCAGCTCAGGCTTAGTTTCAGTTTCATTTCTCTGGTTCCTGGGAAATTAATTCAGTCTTTTCTGAGAAACGAAAGCCTGTTTCAGGCCTCAGGCCCAGCAGGAAGCAGAAGGGAATCTGGAATCAGTGGGAAGTGCCTTAGGGAGGTGACAATGCCTGAAGGGACAGCTATATGATTAGTGGTCAGTGCTGGGGGGAAAGAAGCCTAAGAAGAAGGCGTGGCAAAGAAGAGAAAGCCTAGACATAGGGGGAAGAACTGGGCTGGACTGAGATCAGTGGCTAGCCTTGGGAATGGTGGAACAAGGACCTGCCTAAGGCTGCCAATCATTCTTGGGGTACAGCTGGGCCTCATCAGAGTAGATTGGGATTGGAAGGTCCCTGGTTTTTGGTTCTGTGGCCAGAGGTTCATAATCTTGTAAGAGGAACTGATTGATGGTTTGGTTAGGGATTTTGTTTGGATTTGTTATTGGAGGAACATAGAGAAGAAGCTTATAAAGCAGGGTGCAAAAATCAAAAGCAGAAAGATGAGCAGAAGAGGTGTGAGGAAGGGAAGAATCCATTTCCATATGGAGTTCTCAAAGGCCCAAGGGTTAGAGGCCTTGAGCTGTTCTCTTTGCTTCTGTAGAACTGTCTGGAGTTGTTGGATTTTGTTTTTTTACTATACCCGACTGGTTGACATAAAAATAGCATTCATCTTGGAGAAAGTGGCAAAGGCCACCTTTTTCAGCCATGAGGAGAGCCAATCCTCATTGGCTTTGAAGTACTATTGCTATCAGTGACTCAATCTGTTCTTCAAGAGTTAGTATTGTCTGAGCTACTTGCTGGAGGTCCTGGATAAACTGGGAAGAAAGTTAATAAGGTTAGTGAAGTGGCCGCTCTTGCTGTCCAGGTCCCCAATACCTGCCGTGATTTCTGCAAGATCCAGGAGGGGCAAGGTTTCAATTGCCTGAAAGAATCAGACTAACTTTGTAACCTATGTTTCTTTAACTGCCTTATAACTTATATTTTCAAGTTTTAGGCACATGTTTGAAAGACTCCCGCTAGAGTCTCTCTAGACGGGGAGACCCCGCTTCCCAAGGAACAGCGAGACCAGCCTTCGGATGCAAGCCGCAAGAGGTTTATTTCGATACACGGGTACCCGGGGCGACAAAGCCTTTCGGAAGACTTGCGCGCCTCTCAGTAGGGGTGACGGGTTTTTATAGGGCTCAGGAGCAAGAAGCACGGTTACAGAAGCGAGAAGTATAGTTACAGGGATCTAATTGGGTGGTTTGAACAAAGCCATAGTTGCGTCATGTACCCGGAACAGGGAAGGCGGGAAGGCAGATGTGAGCCGAGTCACGTACCCGGCCCTTATCTCGGGTACCCAGAGTGTTTTTATCAGGGGCTTTCCGTTTCCCCTCATAGGCCAGGTGCCCAACCGCAGATATCCTGCTGTTGGACATCTGTCCTGCCTTGCTTCTGACCTTGTACCGTTTCAGTCTTGCAAAATAGTGTTGCCGGCATTATGCTAGGGCTTTATTCTTTCATTCCCCCATTTTTTTTTTCTAGCTTAGAATGGAATCCTTCATTCTAGGGGTCTAGGGAGAGTCAATCTCCATCTCCAGCTGCTTGAGTTGATGAAACTGCTGGGTTAGCACTAACGTCTGTATGACGGAGAGCCGGTCCTTTATAAACTGAACTAGCCGATTTAGGATACAAGGCCCAACTAGTAGAATCAGGAGAATTATGATTAGGGGACCCATAATGGAGGAGATCAGGGTGGTGATCCAGGGGGACCGACTAAACCATCTCTCGTACCAGCTCTGTCCTGACTCAAAGAATTGCTGTCTCTGTCTGAGTCTTTCTCTGAGTTTAGCCATGTTATCCCTTACCAATCCAGTATGGTCAGCATAAAAGCAACATTCTTCCTTTAGAGCTGCACACAGTCCTCCTTCTTGTAAGAAGAGGATATCTAGCCCCCTTCTATTCTGCAAGACTACTTCCGAAAGGGAGGTCAAGGATTTTTCCAGAGCACTAACTGATTCTTCTAATGCTTGCAAGTCGGTGTGCATGGCCTGTTGCAGTTGTCGGAACTGAGTAGTTTCTACCAGGGCAGCAGAACCAGTCCCTACTCCGGCTGCGATACCCCCGACTGTGAGTCCCCCTAGTATTAAGGCCAAAGTTAAAGATACAGGCTCCCTAGAGTACCGGGTGATCCCCTCAAAATGTTTGTAGACGTATTCAGATTCATGGTAGACAACTTTAGGCCAGAGCTCAATGAGGACACAAAAGTCAGAGTTCTGGTTGAGAATTAATGCGGGTACGCAGGGCGCTAAGCCGGAGCTGCAAGCCCAATAGGTCCCACTGGGGCCCGTTAGGTAGTAGGAGCCTGGGTGGATCCTGGAGGTTGAGTTGCAAAGTTTTTGGTGAGTTTTGGGGACTGACCTGATACAAGTTCCCCGGCCAGACACTTCAGATAGAGTTAGCCTATGTTGGGAGGTCGAAGCACAGTATGTTGGGGGTGTGGTGTAGTTTACAAGGTCTCCCGTCACCGCAACCCCTTCGTAGTAAGGGGGAGTTGAGACCAGGCATAGCCAGCATTCTTGGGTTTTGCTAGGATCTGTATAATTAAGCGTCTGGAAGGCTCCTGCAACTAAATCAAGAAGTCTGTCTCCTGTGCCGGGTCTGGGAGGTCGGTGGGTGGCATTCGTACTTGGCGAGGTAGGAGGGGAAGAAGCACTAGGGGCTGTTAGGGGCTGGGATGGAGCCTTCGGAGGAGAGGGTGGCTTTTGGTCTGGTAAGACCGAGTTGGGCCCCACAGGCAGGGTGACCGGGGGTGTTTTCTTGAGCTGAATCCGGAAGGTAAGCCCCATGTCTCTTCCCTCCATGTAGAGCCTAAGGCCCCATTGGAAACCCCGGCTAACCCAATCTTGTTGCTGTCCAGGCGCGGTAAAGGTAATACTTAGGGGATTGCACCACCCTTTCGCAGTTCCCCAGGCTTGACACCGTTGTTTTAAACGGTCCGGGATGTGATTGGGGGTCGCACCAGGCTCACGGTCTTTTCTTTTAACAATTATGTAATCCCAGCTGGAGGAAGGTTGCCAGTAAGTATCCCCAGTGGTCTCACACCCCCAGGAGGCACAGAAATAATCATTAGCCCATCCACATTTATAATTGAGACCCTTGCTTCTATGAGCTCCTGGGCAAATATAAATCCCCAACTGGCCATGTAAGTCAGCTCTTTCAATATCATTGCGGCAGCCGGGGACTATAGGACGGCGTGCCGGTAACTGAGGGGTGGCTGATCCCGGACTGTAAAGGACCTCTGCCGTTCCCCAATCGGGGTGAGCCCCAAGGGCAAGGGCGCAGAGGTCAACCTCCAGGGTAGGCCAATGTGGCAAGACTCCGAGTTGAGAGCTGGAGTTAACTATATCATCAGCCTGATTTTTAATAATCCAGGTAAAGTTGTGAATCTGGTGTGGAGACCCCAGTGCTGTCCTCATGCCCAGAAGGATACATAAGCCTATTAGGGCCCCCCGAGCCAGTCTTATCTTTAGTGGATTTTGGGTGCGATGGAGTTTCCATGAGGAGGCTGGAGTCTGATCTTGCTTTGCGTCGCGATGAGCTGCTTTGGCATGGGAGGCGTGTACTCACGCTGCGATACCGTCGACCTTGAGCGCCGTCGGGGTTGTTAGCAACACAGTATATGGTCCTTTCCAGCGGGTTCTAAGTTCTTGGTTTGATGTCGGCGGACCCAAACTGTGTCTCCGATCTGGAACGGATGCGGCACCACCGGTCGGTTTAGCTGTTCCTGGTATGCAGCAGCGATGGGTTTCCAGACTTCTTTCTGGACAATCTGCAAATGAGCTTTTAGAGAGGGGCTGTCAGCAAAGGAGGCTATATAGGGATCAAAGAAGTTAACGGCCGGTGGTGGGGCTCCATACAGGATCTCGAAAGGAGTGAGTCCATGGGGGCCCGGGGTGTTCCGGGCCCGGTATAGGGCCAGTGGGAGGAGGACCACCCAGTCTCTAGAGCCAGTTGCCAGCGTTAATTTGGATAAGGTCTCCTTGATAGTTTTATTCATTCGTTCTACCTGCCCTGAGCTCTGGGGACGATATGCACAATGTAATTTCCAATTGATCCCCAACAGTTTGGCCACTAACTGACTTACCTGGGAGAGGAAGGCAGGGCCATTATCAGAGCCCAATGCCTGGGGCATACCTGGGGAAGATTTCTTCCAGAAGCTTTTTGGTGACTACTTTAGCAGTTTCATGTTTGGTGGGGTAGGCTTCTACCCATCCCGAGAAGGTGTCCACAAATACCAGTAAGAACCGATATCCATAGAGTCCAGGTTTTACCTCTGTGAAGTCAATCTCCCAGTGGGTGCCGGGGCGATGTCCCCGGATCCTGGTCCCCGGGCCTACCCTATGGCGTCCTGCATTTACTTGGGCGCATGCTGTGCACTCTTCAGCCACTTGCTGTAGAAATTTATCCCTCCCCAGCAAATAGTGGGAGCTTTCCTCCCTTTCTAAGAGGGTTTTTCTTTTCCTGGAGCTAAGGTGAGTCAGTCTGTGGAGGTATTTGATCAGGTTACGAGTCTGTTGCAGGGGCCACACAGGTTTTTCTTTGAAAGTCCAGAGTCTTAGCGTGGGATTGTAAGTGGCCCCCATTTCTTTTAGGAGGTCCTGATCTTCCTCACTATAGTGGAAGGGGAATTCCTGAATGGAGGGGACCACTGCCTCGGCCGGTTTTATAGCCAGGAGCTGGGAGGTACCTGGGCTTCCTCGCATCGCCGCTTCTCGGGCAGTTACGCCCGCCAAGCGGTTGCCCCTGGCTTCTCGGCTGTCTCCCTTTTGGTGGCCGAGGCAATGGATGATGCTCAGTTTTGAGGGTAAAAACAATGCTTTAAGCAAGGCCAATATTTTAACTTTATTTTTGATTTGTTTTCCTTCCGAGGTTAGCAACCCTCTTCTCCGATATATCTCCCCATGGATGTGAGCAGTGGCAAAGGCATAGCGGCTGTCAGTATAAACGTTGAGTTTCTTACCTCCCGCCATCCGGAGGGCCTGAGTTAGGGCGTTGAGTTCAGCCCGCTGTGCCGAAGTGCCAGGTGGTAGGGCCTTAGCCCAAATTACCTCAGTCTCGGTGGTGAAAGAATGATAAGTTAAAGCTATGCCCTGAAAAATGTATAAAAACTGGAGCCAGAGCCCACTCAGGTGCGGCAGGCCAGACTCTTTGGTGAATACGCCGAGAGACCACCACTAACCAGCCAATTCCCGAATGGCTGTTTGAAAAGCCCATACCACCTTAACAAACTGGTTCTGAAAGGACCACCTTATCAGACTGGCCCTGGAAGGCGGCTCCTGAGCAACCGAAGCTTCCTTCACATCTGAGGCCCGGCCTGAGCAGAGAAGCTCCGAGGCCTGTCAAGTCATCAGAAGATGAGTCAGAGGTCCAGCTGGAACTGCGAAGTTCTGGGAGCAAGAAGATACCAACACTGGAAGCAAAGTATCTGAGCCCGTACCTGTGGCCAGGTTGTATTCCCCATAAGATGTATAATGTGCTTTGCAACTCTTAGATATTTGTGTGATTTGTGTGATTAAAGCAGCATTCAAAAATCATTCTGGCGTTGGCTTTTATCAATACCTTGCCACCCTCAGTGGCTTCTCAGTTAAAGTCCTCGGGCAAAGTCCTCGGGCATAATTAAGCACTGTGACAGTTAGAGGGAGAAGGGTAGCAAGAACTTTGTCCTGGCTTTAGGCCCACTCTCAAAATAGACTTACTCAGATCCTCTCAGTTGGTGTGGCTTTTTTGGGGGCCCAAGCTGGATTGCTAGCCAAGGCCTGGAAGAGCAGGCTGATTTACTTGCTGACCAGGCTCTCTAGGACTGTCTGAGTTAGGGAAGTGCAGGCACACTGGAGCAGTTTGTGAGTCTAGACCATAGGGCTAGCTAGCTGCTTTGGAGCCTCTCGGGTGCATATTCTAAGGGACCACCTGGAGCAGGCAAGCTGCTGAAGCAGTCTATAGTTGATCTGAAATCCGCTGGGACAGATAGATGAGGGAAAGAGCATTAAGTTAAGGAGTTACAGGAAATTTTTTATCCAGGATGTGCATTTGAAACTTTCAAGACCATGGTTCTGGTAGTTGTGGGAGGGAAGTCCCAAGCCCAGGGAAAAGGGGAGAAATCCCAAGCTCAGAAATAGGAAGGTGAAGAAACTTAGGAGTACTTATCTGGAGTTCCTTTGAGCTGCAAGAGGTGGATTCAAGTCCCTGAAGCTTACAAGAATTTTTTTAAGTTCATGAAAAGAGATAAAAGTTTTAGATATAGTAACATTACCATTGTTTGTAATTCACACTGTAGACAAGGCAGTAGACTTCCACCTGAGTCATAGTAAAGTCTTGGGAACCCAAACATGATTTTATGTTAAAAGCATCTGTGAGTATCTCATTTCAAAGCATGGTAGCATGTAAACTCTTTCTCTTTCTTAGCTGGAGACCTAGCTGAGTGAGGCCTGAGGCTGGATTTTACATAGGAAGAGAGAAGGCAGCCGTAGCCTTGGGGAAGGAGTTGGCAAGCTTGCTGCTGTTAAAGCTACATTTAGTCAGTCAATGTCAGCGATCTGGAAAGGATAAATTACAGCAAGAGGTGGTGGTAGACAGGTCCCACTAGCCTACAGCTTTGTCTTCACTTGCCACCAGGTGCACGTCAGGTGTGTGCCGGATAAAAAGAGCCCATCAGCTTCTCTTATCTCGTTTTCTCTTATACTTTTACACTCTCAGTTTCTCTCCCCTCTCTGTCTCCTTCTCTCTTTGTCATGGGCACTCTCCTCTCTCTCCCCCTCCCTCTTTCCCACAATAAATCTCCTTCATACCAAATCTGTTGTATGGAATCTTAAGCATTATTATAACAAGAGGTACAATAGACATGGCCTATGGATCAATTAAAATGGCCTTGACTTACCCACTATCTAGATGATTGTCCTAGGCTCCTATGGTCTTGATGACTTTGTTTGTAGCATGGTCGTAGGTCTTTAGCTATCACACAGGACAACATTTAATCTTCAACTGACACAAAGCAGCATGTGTCTTTGGCCGGCAGCTCCAAGTCTGAGAGATTTTCCAGTGGAGAAGGAACTTGAGGGACTGACCTTACTTTGACCAGGCAAAGTAGGCCAATGAACCCCAAAGTGTCCACAGCTTGGCAGAGCCTTGGCAACAAGTGAGGCATGGGAAAATTTTGCCCAGTGGCTAGTTTTACCACAATTCAGGTGAAGTTGTCTTAATTCTCCATCTACCTTCTTTGTAGACTATAGGGTTCCTGCTAGGAGCATTTCTCTCTATAATGGGAAGCTTTCTCATTCAACATTTTATATACCATATTCAGCAAATCTCTTAAGAGTTTGAGGATCATTGTGATATTAGGCTTAACCTTGAAAACATATTCAGAAGGATTAAAAAAGGTTGACACTAAATGAATTACATAACAGTTTATCAGTTAATAGCCTTTATAAGATTAGGATTTTATAACTTTATCCCTGTTAAATTTGAGCCTTAAAAATCTGAATTGAGGGGGGGCGGGGCAAGATGGTGGCGCCTGGAGGACTCTCATACTGAGGAGCAGCACAGCAGGATTGGTGTGACCAGCAATCAGAACTCGTAGCCATAAAACACAGTCATTGTGTTTCTCAGGTGAGAGGATACCCCACGGTGGGGGATTCAATCAGCTTTAACTCACCCGGCTAAACCACGGAAGAGATCCCCGTTCCGCCAGGCGCTTGGTCGCCAGCCCAGAGCTACCCGCCAGCGCGATCTGGTCACGGTCCCAGACTGAACTGTGGGCCCACAACACCATAGACTGGATTTCCCAGTCGAGAGATAACCCCACGGAGCAGGAAACAATTGGGACCAACCTCAGGTTACCCAGACATCCCCTGGAAAAGACTCGGGTTCCGCGGGTGCCCCAAGAGCCAGCGCGGACCCAGAGCCGGGACACAGGCGCCTGCACAGAGCCCTGCCTGCGAGCCTGATTCGCCGCCTCAGATAGAACTGTGGGCACCAGGGCACCAGGGCACCAGACTGCGTGTCTCTGGCAGGAGGAAACCCCCAGCGGAGGGGGTCAGCAGCTCTAACGCTTAGGACACCCAGCACCAAAACACTTCCTGGACTCACGCAGACTCTAGTGCAGGCAGGAGCACTGTGCTCTGCCGCCATTATTGAGTTCCCCTGGGGCACTGGGACACACAGCTGCATCCTCAGACCTACAAAAGCCAGAGAGCCATTACAGCAGCCCTCAGATACTGTGCCAAGGATCAACCAGTTATCCCTAGCTAGACTGTCAAAACTGTGTGAATCCCTGGTCCTTCAAGAGGGCTGCACCCACAGTGTCTGGACCAGAGCAGTGCCTGCAGCCGCCATCCCAGAGACACACAGCTTCTGGTCCAGAGTGAGGCACCCAGCCTCCAGACCAGAGCAGTGCCCCCAGGCACCAACTCAACCTAGGTGCACATTCTCCAGGTCCAGAGCGGAGCAATCAGCCTCTGGCCCAGAGACTTGCTGAGTGCACCTCCCACTTTCCCGGACAGAATTGTGCGCCCCAGGATAACAGACTGAGTTTCCCTGTTGGGAGAAAACCCCACAGCTAGGGAATCAGCAGTATCTTCAAGAGGACTGTACATGGAAATTTAGTGAGCAGTAGGACACTAAATTTATAACAAGAAACCCAGCAGTGGGGCAGCTGTCTTGAGAAATTCTATGGGTAAGAGGAGATCCCCCCCCTGCCTAACATAGACCACAGCTACTACTCAGGGCTATAAACCTGAGGTGAGCAGTGGCAACTCCTGAGAAACACTGGCCATACAGTGACCATAACCAAAAAGCAGAGAAGGACTCCTTCAGGAAAAATCATCTTCCGGCCAAGGGGATACTCCCTACCTCAGGACTCCAGGAAGCACAGAAACTAACAGCCAACACCTAAATCAGCCCAATGGGTAGAGGTCAGCGTAAAGGCTCAACCAACAAAAGACAGAGCAATATGGCATCTCCAGAACCCAGCCATCCAGGGGCGAACAGCCCTGAACAATGCAGCATAAAAGAAAATCAAGAAGATGACCTTACATCTATGTTGATGAAGAGGATGATAGAGGAAAAAAAAAATACGTAAAGAATTAGAGGAAGATAAAACCAAACAGATCATGGCTAACCGTAAAGAAATGGAGGAAGATAAAGACAAGCAGATTAGGGCCATCCGTGAAGAAATACGGGAAGATGCAGCCAAACAGCTTGTGGCCTTCAGAGAAGAAATAATTAAATCACTGAAAGAAATAAAAGAGACAGAGTTGAAGGAACTAAAAGAAAAAGAGGAAAATACAAGCAGACAGGTGAAGGAAGTAAACAAAACAACTCAAGACCTGAAGATAGAACTAGAAAAATTAAAGAAAACACAAATGGAGGAAATAAGTGAGAGGAAGAATTTAGGGAAGAAAACAGGAACTACAGAGGTAAGCATAACCAACAGAATACAAGAAATGGAAGAAAGAATCTCAGGTGTAGAAGATACAATGGAAGAAATCGATGTATCTGTCAAAGAAAATGTTAAATCCAAAAAATTCCTGACACAGACCGTCCAAGAAATCCAAGACAATATGAAAAGACAAAACCTAAGAATAATAGGAATAGAGGAAAAATAAGACTCCCTTCTCCAAGGCCCAGAAAATATTTTCAACAAAATCATTGAAGAAAATTTCCCCAAGTTAAAGGAGAGGCCAATAAGGATACATGAGGCCTACAGAACACCCAACAAATTTGACCAGAAAAGAAAATCCTCCCGCCACATAATAATCAAAACAGTAAGTATACAGAACAAAGAAAAAAATACTAAAAGCTGCAAGGGAAAAAGGCCAAGTAACATATAACGGCAAACCCATTAGAATCACACCTGACTTCTCAACAGAAACTATGAAAGCCAGAAGGGCCTGGACAGATATCATGCAGACCCTAAGAGAACACAGATGTCAACCCAGGTTACTATACCCTGCAAAACTCTCAGTCCTCATAGACGAAGAAAACAAGATATTCAATGACAAAAACAAATTTCAACAATACCTACACACAAATCCAGCATTACAGAAGACACTGGAAGGGAGAATACAACCCAAGAAAATTAGCTTCTGTCAAGAAAACACAGGAAATAATTAACCTTACTACAGCAAAACAAAAAGCAACCAAGCACACAATCTTATGAACACAGCCAACATCAAAATCAAAGGATCTAACAGCCACTGGTCATTAATCTCTCTCAACATCAATGGACTCCACTCTCCAGTAAAAAGACACAGATTAACAGAATGGATACGTAAACAAAACCCAGCAATCTGTTGCATACAAGAAACACACCTAAGACACAAAGATAGACATTACCTGAGGGTAAAAGGTTGGAAGATGACTTTCCAAGCAAATGGACCCAAGAAACAAGCAGGAGTAGCCATTCTAATATCTGATAAAATAGACTTTCAACCAAAATTAATAAAAAGAGATGAGGAAGGAGACTTCATACTCATCAAGGGAAAATTCCACCAGGAAGACATCACAATCCTGAACATCTATGCCCCAAATACTAGAGCACCCACATTTGTAAAAGAAACATTGATAAAATTTAAACCACATATAGATCCCCACACATTAATAGTGGGAGACTTCAACACCCCACTCTCAACAAAGGACAGGTCAACAAAACAGAAATTAAACAAAGAAACAATATCTCTGACAGAGGTCATGAATCAAATGGACCTCACAGACATTTACAGAACTTTACACCCAAACACAAAAGAATTTACCTTCTTCTCAGCACCTCAAAGAACCTTCTCCAAAATAGACCATATAGTTGGTCACAAAGCAAGCCTCAACAGATACAAGAAGACTGAAATAATCCTTTGTATCTTGTCTGATCACCATGGAATAAAGCTGGACTTCAACAACAACAGAAATAGCAAAAAGCCTACACACACATGGAAACTGAACAACTTGTTACTAAATGACAGCTGGGTCAGGGAAGAAATAAAGAAAGAAATTAAAGCCTTTCTAGAACTCAATGAACATGAAGACACAACATACCCTAACTTGTGGGACACAATGAAAGCAGTGCTAAGAGGAAAGTTCATAGCACTAAGTGCCTTCAAGAAGAAATTCGAGACAGCTCATTCAAGCAACTTAATGGCCCACTTAAAAACCCTAGAAAAAGAAGAAGCAGACACACCAAAAAGGAGTAGACGGCTGGAAATAATCAAACTCAGGGCTGAAATCAATCAATTAGAAACAAATAAAACAATTCAAAGAATCAATGAAACCAGGAGCTGGTTCTTTGAGAAAATCAACAAGATCGACAAATCCTTAGCCAAGCTAACTAAAAGGCAGAGAGACACCACCCAAATCAACAAAATCAGAAATGAAAAGGGGGACATAACTACAGACACTGAGGAAATCCAAACAATCATTAGGACTTACTTCAAAAGTCTATATGCCACAAAATTTGAAAATCTAAATGAAATGGACAATTTTCTTGATCGATTTGACTTACCAAAGCTGAATCAGGACCAGGTAAAGCAATTAAATAGTCCTATATTCCCCAAAGAAATAGAAGCAGTCATCAAAAGTCTCCCATCCAAAAAAAGCCCAGGACCAGATGGCTTCAGCGCAGAATTCTACCAGACCTTCAAAGAAGAGCTAACACCAATTCTCTTCAAACTATTCCACAAAATAGAAACAGAAGGAACATTACCAAACTCATTCTATGAAGCCACAGTCACCTTGGTACCTAAGCCTCACAAAGACTCAACAAAGAAAGAGAATTTCAGGCCAATCTCCCTTATGAACATTGATGCAAAAATACTTAACAAAATACTTGCAAACCGAATCCAAGAACACATCAAAGATATTATCCACTGTGACCAAGTAGGCTTCATCCCAGGTATGCAGGGGTGGTTCAATATACGGAAATCCATCAATGTGATCCACCATATTAACAAACTGAAAGAAAAAAGCCACATGATAATCTCCCTAGATGCTGAAAAAGCATTTGACAAAATCCAACATCCATTCATGTTTAAAGTACTGGAGAGATCAGGGATACAAGGCACATATCTAAACATAGTAAAGGCGATATACAGCAAGCCTATAGCCAACATCAAACTGAACGGAGAGAAACTTAAAGCAATCCCACTGAAATCAGGGACAAGACAAGGCTGCCCACTCTCTCCATATCTCTTCAACATAGTGCTGGAAGTCCTTGCTAGAGCAATAAGACAGTTGAAGGAGATCAAGGGGATACAGATGGGAAAGGAAGAAGTCAAATTATCACTATTTGCAGATGATATGATAGTATACATGAGTGACTCCAAAAACTCTACCAGGGAACTCCTACAGCTGATAAACACCTTCAGCAAAGTGGCCGGATACAAAATTAACTCAAAAAAATCAGTAGCACTCCTGTATATAAAAGACAAAAGGGCTTAGAAAGAAATTAGAGAAACAACACCCTTCACAATAGCCACAAATGGCATAAATTACCTTGTTGTAACCCTAACCAAGCAAGTCAAAGACTTGTATGAAAAAAATTTCAAGTCTCTGAAGAAAGAATTAGAGGAAGATATGAGAAGATGGAAAGATCTCCAATGCTCATGGCTTGGCAGGATTAACATAGTAAAAATGGCCATCTTACCAAAAGCAATCTACAGATTTAATGCAATTCCCATCAAATTGCCAACACAATTCTTTACAGACCTGGAAAGAAAATTTCTCAACTTTGTATGGAATAACAAGAAACCGAGAATTGCTAAAACAATTCTCTACAATAAAAGATCTTCTGGAGGTATCTCCATCCCTGATCTTAAGCTGTACTATAGAGCAACAGTTATAAAAACTGCATTGTACTGGCATAGAAACAGAATGGTGGATCAGTGGAATCGAACAGAAGACCCAGAAATAAACCCACACACTTACGGACACCTGATTTTTGACAAAGATGCCAAAAACATACAATGGAAAAAAGATAGCATCTTCAACAAATGGTGCTGGTCCAACTGGATGTCTACATGTAGAAAAATGCAAATAGATCCATACTCATCACTCTGCACAAAACTGAAGTCCAAGTGGATCAAAGACCTCAACATAAAACCAGACACATTAAATCGGCTAGAAAAAAAAGTGGGGAATACCCTAGAACTCATTGGTACAGGAGACAACTTCCTGAACAGAACACCAACAGCACAGGCTCTAAGAGCAACAATCAATAAATGCGACCTCATGAAATTGAAAAGCTTCTGTAAAGCAAAGGACACCATCATCAAAACAAAGCGACTGCCTACAGATTGGGAAAGAATCATCACCAACCCTTTATCTGACAGAGGACTCATATCCAACATATATAAAGAACTAAACAAGCTGAAAAGCAATAAACCAAGTAATCCACTTAAAAAATGGGGAACAGAGCTAAAGAGAGAATTCTCTGTAGAGGAATATCAAATGGCAGAGAAGCACTTAAAGAAATGCTCAACCTCATTAGCCATTAGGGAAGTGCAAATCAAAACAACCCTGAGATTTCACCTTACACACATCAGAATGGCCAAGATGAAAAACTCAAGGGACAACACATGCTGGAGAGGTTGTGGAGAAAGTGGAACCCTTCTCCACTGCTGGTGGGAATGTAAACTCGTACAAGCACTCTGGAAATCAATCTGGCGCTTTCTCAGACAACTAGGAATAGCACTTCCTCAAGATCCAGCCATACCACTCCTAGGCATATACCCAAAAGAGGCGCAAGTACACAAAAAGGACATTTGCTCAACCATGTTTGTAGCAGCTTTATTTGTAATAGCCAGAAGCTGGAAACAGCCCAGATGCCCCTTAACTGAAGAATGGATGCAGAAACTGTGGTACATCTATACAATGGAGTCTTACTCAGCAATGAAAAATAAGGAAATCATGAAATTTGCAGGTAAATGGTGGGACCTGGAAAGGATCATCCTGAGTGAGTTGTCCCAGAAGCAAAAAGACACGCATGGTATATACTCACTCATATAAACATACAACCTAGAATAAACCCACTAAAATCTGTACATCTAAACAAACTAAGCAAAAGAGAGGACCCTAACTAAAATGTTCAATCCCCATCCTGAAAGGCAAAGAGGATGGACATCAGAAGAAAAAGAAAATAGGAAACAATCTCGGAACCTGCTACAGAGGGCCTCTTAAAGCCAGAAGAAAACAGGAAACAACCTTGGAACCTGCCACAGAGGGCCTCTGAAAGCCTCTGCAGTATAGACTGTCAAAGCAGATGCTGAGCCTGATGGCCAACTGATGGGCAGAGTGAATGGAATTTTATGTAAGAAGTGGGAAATAGTAAGAGCTGGAGGGGATGGGAACTCCACAAGGAGAGCAACAGAACAAGATAATTTGAACACAGGGAACTTCCCAGAGACTCATACTCCAACCAAGGACTATTTGTGGAGATAACCTAGAACCCCTGCACAGATGTAGCCCATGGCAGTTCAGTGTCCAAGTGGGTTACATAGTAATGGGAAGAGGGACTGCCTCTGACATAATCTGATTGGCCTGCTCGTTGATCACCTCCCCCTGAGGGGGAAGCAGCCTTACCAGGCCATGGTAGAGGACAATGCAGCCAATTTTGAATGGAACTGATAGACTAAGATCAGAAAGGAGAAGAGAACCTCCCCCATTAGTGGACTTGGGGAGTGGCATGCATGCAGAAAGGGGAGGGAGGGTGGGATCGGGAGGGGAGGAGGGAGGGGCTTATGGGGGATACAAAATGAATAAAGTGTAATTAATAAAAAATTAAAAAAAGAAAAAAATCTGAATTGAAAACTTAATTGAATATTCTTTAACATCAAAATGAAACATTAAACCATAAATAAACTATAAATGCAGTCCATGGAGTGACTGGCAATTTTTTTCTTTCGTTCTTTCTTTTTTTTCTTTCTTTCTTTGATCCTTTTTGTTATTTGTGAAGGCAATTCAACTGGCCTTCCCTTAGGGACCTTTAGGGTTCTGACAGTATCCTACGTCAGTATCTGTGTCCTATGACATCGTCTGGGCCAGGTACATAGTGATGTGTCAGCCACTTCCCCTCTCTTGATCTTTTGCTCTTCCCTTCTTTTGCATTTTCCCCCTCTCTCTGTCAGGGCATCCCCCACATAATCTCTCTCTATCCCCTCCCCCATCTCCATCTCCATCTAATAAACCTCACTGGATTTAAGATTGGTTGTGTTATGCCCAGTTTGTGAGACCCCCTCCCCAAAAAACCACCAGGAATCGACTCCACTGCAAAACACAGGAGGATCTTTTTATTACAAGTTAGAGCCAGGTCACAGCATTCTCCCTTATTGAAGAGGAGGCGTGTGGACCTGTGGTCTAGGGGAACAAGGTTTTTAAGTGGAAAAAATGCAAACAGCGAGTTACATGCCTTGGCATTACATGATTGGGTAAGGGAAATTGACTTTTGAAATGATTGGTTTACTTTAGGTGCCAAGACTGTTGGGACCAATTAAATAATGATGAGATGCACAGCAGATTCTATATGAAAGAGGTTTATTAGATGGAGATGAAGAGAGAGAGGTAGAAAGGGAGACATGGTAGGGGAAGGGAGAAGGTGCTCTGACAGAGAAAGGGAAAAGGGCAGGGAGCCAAGAGGGCAAGAGGCAAGGGAGGCCAAGAGAGAGACAAAGTGGCTGGGTTGATCCTTTTAAGGAGCAACATAACCACGCCTACCAGGTGTGCCACCTGGCCGGCAACACATAATGACATCATAGGTTGGTAGGCAGCCCAGAAGCAGGTGCCTAAATACTAACCTTCCTCCCCTTTTCTATAATTAAAAATGAGGAACTTGGGCAAATTAAAGATAATGTAAATACAAAAGTATATAAATTTAGGTTCATTGGAAGCAGCTCTTGGTTACTCTGCAAGGAGGTAAGAGAGAAAGAAAAAAATAATAGCAACAAAATGTCCAGATTACATGGTCAAGAGTAGGAGAAGAAGCCTTTGCCCTGGAAAATTTAGGGTAGA
Organism: Psammomys obesus; assembly: GCF_907164565.1. NCBI lineage: Eukaryota > Metazoa > Chordata > Mammalia > Rodentia > Muridae > Psammomys > Psammomys obesus. The sequence goes on along the minus strand of NW_026592666.1, from coordinate 14,414,957 downwards.
AGGTTGCCAGTAGAGAGTTGCCAGCCATGCAAGGCAGCAGGTAGGGACTGAGGAATGCTGGGAGAACCTGGAGCTGCTTGTCCTAGACCTGAAGCACACCATTCCAACCTTTTGTTAATAATAAATGAATAACAGGCATAGATTTTCTTCTGGCTACTTCCTGCTGACACTGGGGGCGCTGTAGGGAGGTCAAAAGGCTGAAATGCTGGCCAAGTCCACGGAGACCAGGCTGTTTTGATGCTGTCCAGGGTCTGTAAGAACATCCATGGCTGGGAGGAAAAGTGCAGGTCCAGCTTGATGGAAGTCTGTGAGTTCAGACTTGTAGCTGCTTTGGTGCTGCTGTTGTGGATATAAGAAACATCTGTGTCTGGCAGGATACTGAAACATATATAGGCAGAAGATAAAGTTAAATAGGTTATGGAGAAAAAAAAATTTAGCCGTACATTTAAAACTTTTGGGAGAGTGAACGGAGGTGGAAGGTTTGGATTGTAGAGACTTGAACATGGGAACCTTCATTTACCTGAGCATACCTTCATTTACTCAATCATTGGCAGTAATTAAAAAGGCTTTGATTTGGATCTGTCATCTAAGGAATTTGAGGCCAAGTTTGATTACAGAAGTGTGTAAACTTAGAGGACCTTAAAGCAGGGACTAGGTGTAGAAACCTGAAATTCTCCAGAAGACATCCCAGAGGAGAATCTGGAGGAACAGACGAATGGACTATTCCCGTTGGGAGGGTAGGAGTCAGTGACCTGTCAAGGCGTCCCAAGAGCAAGTTTTAAACCAGTAGAAATGGTCCTACCTGATCCAACATCTCATCACCTTTGGCCAGAGACCAAGGGCACAGGTGCCGTAGGAAACACAGTTTACCTAGCGCTAGGATTTTCGTAGGCGAGTATGTGGGGGGGGGGGGGGGGCGGCGGCAGGGGAGAACTGTGCATGTAGAGGAAAAATTCTCTCCCAAAGGAAAGAGCAAGTCCTAAATGGAGGTCAAACATTTATACCTTGCATTTACCAATCTTAAGACACTTTTTAGACCCTCAAACATTTTTTTCTTTGTATCTAGTTATGTACCATGAGACATAGGTGAGACTGCTATGAACATTTATTGTCCTTTAGCTAAAGGGATGGTGAAAGGTTTTATTCAGGCCTGTTTCTTGAGTCTGGCACAAGGCATTTTGTGTCTAGACAAATATTACTGTGAACCTGAGTAAACCTTAGGAATTTATAAACTGTATATATCTTATTTATTAAACATCTATTGTTACTTATTTAATTTTTCTAAAAGTCTGGTGTTGAATAGTTAACAAAGACATAAGTGGGTGTAAATCTTTAAGTTAATCTGAGTAGACCTTTATAATGTGAAAATTTTATCATCATACAAAAATTCCATTTCAATTCAAAATATTTTAGAGACCTGTTGTTTCCTTAGTCTAAAACAAGATACAGTGATAAGCAGAGGACTCAGTAGGAACAAAAAGTTTTTTAAATGTTGCTTTATACACGGCAATCATCTTAAAATGGCAAAGTCACATGGCATGTGCTCTTTAACTGTAGATGGCTGCCAGTCACATGGTTGCCTCCATCTGGATTGATTTGTAGATTTCCGCTTCCTGGTCAGCATAAGCTACAATAGCTGGTTATTTTCACTGACCATCCTTTGGATGTTTTCCCTGGTGAGATTCCCTCAGCATGGTTTCCTTTCTCTCTCTTCCTCACACATGAAAAATCTTAGTACTAGGTGGAACTGTGCCTGATAGTGTGTCTTCCCTCGATCCCTGGCAAATGTGTGACAACCCACTTGACCAATTTGTACTGGCTTGTTTCTAGTTCCTCTGTACCCTCAGGGATGCCTGGGGTCAGGCTGGCAACTAATTTATTTCCGTCTTCACCCATGGGACAGTGTTCCCATTCAGACCTCCAAGCTCCATCTGGATGCTTTCTCCATCTGGAGAAACTCACACTCCTACACCTAGCATTTAAATTTATCACATCTGGTCTTGATATTCTGCCCAAGCGATCGAGTGGACCATGAAGAACTCTCCTTTCTTTCTCCAAACCATTTTTGATGTTGCCTGGTTGCTCTCCCACACTGTGTGATCTAAGCATGCAGTGGGTCAGAGCTGCTGCAGACAACTGCTCCCACCAGTGACCACTCCACAGCAAGCAGCTTTCTTGGTACTCCTAAGGTATGTGTGGACCACTTGTCTGTTAACTTGGTTCCAATTGTCTGTTAATTTGGTTCTAAATTCTACTTAGAGTCCTATTCCTTCACATGCCTCTCGTTCTTAGCCTGGCCATGTGGACCTACTCACCCCTCCTCCCCCTCCTCCTGCAGTCATTCTGCAAGAAGCCAAATGTGTGCTCTACCTCTTCTCTCCCTTTAAGGATCTCTCTATTACAAAAATGTAGTTACATTCAAAGGCCAAAAATTGGCATGCCAAATTTCCAAATTCTTACAACCACAGATAAGAGATTCTCTGCTCTATGCTACCAAAGCCTCTCATCTCTGAGGCTCTACCTCCCAGCTCTTAAAAATCTTTTGTCTCTGATTTCTTTGCACTCTGTGCTCTCTCTCTCTCTCTCTCTCTCTCTCTCTCTCTCTCTATATATATATATATATATGATTATACTGTGAACTCTTAGAATTTATAATTTGCTTATTGGGCACAGATGTTTTTAAATAGCAACTGTGTTGACCACATGATTTGCAACCTGCCATGTAGCTCCACGTGGTGTAAAGCACCAATTATAAAGCCTCTTAATCTTAATGGACTCTCTATTATTTTATCTCCTTTTAGACTAAGAAAGTAACAAATCTCATTTTAAATTGGTATGGATTTTTATAGGAATTTAAAGTTATACTTTTTACAACATACTGTATATGTGATACAACCCTGGTTCAAAATGTTCTTTATATGATGATGAACTTTCAAGGTTATAAAGGTCTATTCAGACTTAAAATGTATATCTAACTACTTATGTCTTTGCTAGTTTTTTAATGCATGAATGAATGCTGGTTTTTTTCTTCTGTTTCCAGCTGCCTTTGCTTGGGGTTCACCTCCAGGCTTTCTGGCCAACAGATTTGGTATAATAAATTTAAATGTAATTTTAAAATTGTTTTCTACTGTTCTAATGTATTGCCAACTCTAGAAATGGGTTATTGTTCACCCCTTCTCAGACTCAGGCATGTTTTAAAATCTAGGGTCAAAAACAGGCTATGGGAGGGTGGAATTGGGAGGGGAGGAGGGAGGGAGCTACAGGGAGGATACAAAGTGAATAAACTGTAATTAATAAAAAGAAAAAAAAGGCTATGGCTAAACTTGTTAAACGCCTGTGCTTAGATAATCTTAAACCATGTGGCATGATTCCAAAGATACTTTTAAGTTAGGATATGTTAATTTTAAAGACATTAAATTGATTAAATGTTAGCACTTGGTTATTATGTTCTATCTATTATGCACACACCTTTAATCTCAGCACTCTAGAGGCAGAGGCAGGAGGATCTCTGTTAATTTGAGACCAGTTTCATCTACAGCACTAGTTCCAAAATAGCCAAAGCTACACAGAGAAATCCTGTCTCAAAACAACAACACAAAACAAAACAAAACCCTGCCTTAGAAATATTTTAGCCTTGTTTTTACTGTTACTAATGTGACAGAGAATAACTAGAAACAAGTAAAGTTTTATTCTACTTGAGATAGACATGGTCCTAAAACACTAATCTGATGATATGGCATAATTATAGTTCATAACATCCTGTTTTATGTTTTCAAGGTGTATTTAGAGCAGATAACTAAAGAGAGACAAAGATTGCTTAACTCAAATATGCTAGCCTTCAAATCTATCAGAGACCTGCTGAATATGGCATTAAATATGTTTAAACTTATGATAGAAACTCCCAAATCCTAACAGTAATTCCCAAAGTCTCTAAGAAGATTTGGGCGCAACAACAGATACCTTCAACCCTGGATTACGCTAACCACTGGGCAGATTGCCCAATGCCTTGTTTGCTGCTAGGAACTGGGCTGAACTGTGGACAAACTAGACACCAGGAGAGTCATTGTTTCACATTGCTGAAAATCAGGTGAGGTCAGTCTCTCCCATGTTCTTCCTCCTTAGAAAAAGTCTCTCATCTTTTCTGCATAATGGCCAGACTGCCTCTGCTACCTTCCTTCCTTCCTTCCTTCCTTCCTTCCTTCCTTCCTTCCTTCCTTCCTTCCTTCCTTCCTTCCTTCCTTCCTGTCTTTCTTCCTTCCTTCCTTTTCTTTCTTTCTTTCTTTCTTTCTTTCTTTCTTTCTTTCTTTCTTTCTCCCTTTCCTTTCCTTTCCTTTCCTTTCCTTTCCTTTCCTTTCCTTTCCTTTCCTTTCCTTTCCTTTTCTTTTCTTTTCTTTCTTTCATTTTTCCAGACAGGGTATCTCTGTGTAATAGCCCTGGCTGTCTTGGAACTCACTCTGTTCCTCAATGCAGAGACCCACCTGCCTCTGCCTCCTGAGTGCCAGGATTAAAGGCATGTGTCACCATGCCAGGCTCATACTGCATATTTCAAACCAGGCCTCTAGTGACATTCAGCCTCATCAAACACAAAGCCTGTGAAAGTAGTAGTTGAACCTTCTTCGTCTGTGTATGGAGGAATCTAGAGCCAGGCAATGGAAAGCCATGGCTTTGGGTCCACAGTCCTTTGGATGGTAACACAGAGCTCTGCCCACATTTCTATGTGCCACACAGACCTCTGGGTCCTAGCAAATATGATGCTGCTTGTGGGGGCACACTGTTTAGGCTGAGCATATTGGGTGTTGTGTAAGGACATGCCTGGTTGTTGTATTCAACTCTGAGAATGTCATGTCTATGGGGCTCATTCCCCTTCAGCTACTTTACAGTGTACTGGATAAAAGCTTTAGTTCTCAACCAGGTGTGGTGGCGCATACCTTTAATCCCAGCACTCCAGGAGGCAGAGGCAGGCAGATGGCTGTGAGTTTGAGGCCAGCCTGGTCTACAAAGCCAGTCTAGGACAGACAAGCCTACACAGAAAAACAAAACAAACACACAAACAGACTTCAGTTTTTTAGAAATTAGTTCCAATTGTCAGCCTATGCTATGGTTATGGGGAAGAGTTGAGGCCTGGACAGTAGAGTCCAGTGCCTCGACAAGTCCAGGGTTGGGACTTGAGGGAGACTCTATCCAAACCCCTGCTGCATGGTAAGAGATAGAGGAGCTTTAGGCAGAACTCAGTCCTAACACCAGAGGGCCACCTCCAGGACAAGAGCAAGGGCATCTAGAGGGGTCTAGATGAAAGAGAAAGAGAGGTTTCTATTACAGAATTATCTAGCTATGCAAGAAGCTCTCCTCAGGAGGGAGGGACACGTGTCAGCTGTCTGGAAAGAATCTCCCTCCACACCGGGAGAGCACCTTTGTCTCCCTCTAGTGGCCCTGCCTCATCTTCCTAATGAGATATTTCTTAAGCCGTGAAGCTTAGGAAAGCTTCCAACAGATCCAGTCTTTAGAGCTGAGGAGGCTCCTGTGTACAGTCTGCCAGGATCCATGGCTTCTGTAATTGAGCTGATCTCCTCAAGCCAGAACTTGTCCCATGCCCCTCAAAGCACTACAGATGGGTGGGGGAGGCCTGAAGCTGGAGTGTGAGGGGGCATAGTTCTGTTTTGCTGTTGGAGTGTTGAGGGTAGACTGTTGGCTACTTTGGGTTAGTAAGATGATGTTTGGTATGATTTGGTGCTCTGTATGCAGAGGAGAAATGAATTTGAATATGAGCTATCACCTGGCAGAATGTTCTTCGGGAAACAACTTAAGTGTGGGAAACCAGATAGGCTGCATGGCAACTCAAGCTGAAAGACGAGAGCTGAGGGTTCACACCTTAAGCCACAAACAGAAAGCAGAGAGAGTGATTTTAAAATGTGTCTGAGTCTTTAAAGTATCAAAGCCTGTCCGCCGTGACATACTTCCTCCAAGACAGCCTATGCAAATAGTACCACAAACTGGGGATCAAGTATTCAAATGCCAGAAACTATGGGGAAATAGTCTCATTTAAACCACCACAACACCCCAGGCAGGCTTGTATTAATTTTTTATGTTTTTTTTAATTTCCAAGTTATTATAAGAAAAACTTCAGATTTAGGGTTCAAGAGAGACACTGAGGCAGATTGTCATTTTGGCTAAGAGACTTTATTAGAGTAAGTAAGACAGCCATAGTAAGACAGCATGGAAGGGCCTCTGAGGAGAGTCTAAGCCTATGAAGCAATGTGTGAGACTCCTAGCCAGCTGCAGAGCAAAAGTGATGTGTGGGTGAGTTCCTGTTGTCACCCTGCATTCAGACCCAGGGCTGAGGATGATGGAGACTGAACTCTTTGTAGAGTAGCAGGGCCTTCCCATCTCCTAGACAGATCTGACACGAAAGAGTGGGCAAAGACAGGCTGGGTGAGCATCTCTCCAGGACTGACAAGCTGTGTCTCTGGCATGTGATTTCAGTTCTCTGATGTCTCCAAGGAGCCAGAATTAGCAGGAAGAAGATGGTTATTGGCTGACAGAGCCAGGCTTGGATCAGGCAGAGTGGATATGGAACTCCCTACCTTTCCTCCTTATCATCTCAACAATTCATGAAGTGAGGCATGCCATCCACAGAGAAGTTCTTGGCTCAGAGGTAGCCACATGTGACATTTTGGTTAAGGATGGACCTCACATAGAAGGACATGGCTCTCATCATCCATGGAGACATCAAAGTTATCTTAGCATTTGTGAGTACCTCTGTAAACACAGGACTAACTAACTGTGGCATGTTCATGAACTTATCACTGTAAAGGGAATTAGAGGTTAATAATGATGAAAATGTCAGTGCTGAATACAGGTCCTCACTGTAAGCATCCACTAGTGCTAACTTTTCCTTTAAGTGGGATAAACTGTTGGAAAGAGAACTCTGATAGACAGCAGAGTTCCCTGCATCCTAGAGGGGGACTTCTCCTTTTGGGGACAGTCCAGAATGTCGTCATGGCAGTCTGATTGCTTTGAACACTTCATAGATGCTTTAAGGAAACTGCAGTCCAGCCACAAAGAGCTTTATTGCCTCTGCTGCTGGGGCCCCAGTTCCTGCCCCAAGAGACCTTCCTCTGGTCATGACCACTTCAGAAAACTCACTGTTTGCCCTGCAGATAATCTACTTCAAATCAGGAGGAACATTTTCCTAGTGACTCAACACTAAGTTTGTAATTTTACAATGTAAGAGCTGATTGGCCATTATTGTGTGTGGGGTGTGTGTGTGTATGTGTCCGTGTTTGGCTTCATGTAAGGCCGACAATTGGGAACTGGAGGCAGTGTGGCGATGAGCAGGAATTTCAAGTTGAGAAGGGTATCCCTCACCTCCCTCTTAGCTATGTAAGCAGCTTGCCTAGCACTCTATTTAGGCTAGCCAAGAAGTCCTTTTGTATGTACTGCACACCTGAAGGTTCTATGAAGGCCTTCTTCAAGGTGCTCATATTGCCCACCTGTTGTCTAATCAAGAGGCCTAGGCTGGTTGCATGAATAGCTAGCAAGTCTCTGGGGCTTCAGCCTAATAGAGGTCTTTACATCAAGGAAATGGACAATGAGTGCCAGAGTCACCAGGACCCAAGGCCTGTTACGCTAAGATCCAAGATGAAGTAGTAGCTAAGTATTCTAGAGTCTATTGAGCTTCAGGCCCTAAATCTGGAGCTCTGAGTTGCAAATTTATGGTTCAGTTCAAAACTTCAAAGTCCTGGAAGGCACACTACAGGTTGGGCTGTTGTGACTATGGAGGACAAGAGGCTTTAAAGACCTAAAGAACAAGACAAGCCCAGACTAAAAGGACTGGAAGTGCCTGAACTGAAAGACCTCAGGAGCCACCAATGATTAATGAGGTAAAAATTCCCACACTAGGGCTCAGGGCCTACAGTGCTGGTGCCTGGGTTCTCTAGGTCCAGAGAATAAGCCCTGTTTTGCACACAACAATAAATCCCTGCCCTGAGTTCCCAGGATAGTGAACTCCTGCCATTAGCACCTGCAGCAATGTGTCCCCATGTCTGAACGCTATAGGCCACTAGTCTTGAGGCTGAGAGTCACAGGCCTTTGGGTTTAGATATTCCGCTGGTGACCCTCTGGAATGCCAGGGTGTCTGTGCTCATGGAAATTGCTCCTACCTATTTCATTTCTGTCAAGAATTTCAGAAGAACCCTAGCTAGCTATTTAAGCAGAATGACATATTCCTTAAACTTTGTTAAGTGGCACAGGGCTGTGTCTCATCTCTTACAACAAGGGCTCATATGATGCCAGGTACCAGGCATCATTCTGAAGTCTTGATTAATAATATAGTTTAGAGAGTGAATCCCAGACCCAGGCTTAATCATTGGCTACCCCTCAACTCCTATGACCTTCCCAGATAGTCTGGCAAGACAGTGTTTGCCCTGAGCTTGGCTTCAGGGTATACTTTGGGGTACTAGGCTTCCAGTACTGACGGACTCTGCAGTCCCAGAGCAAATGTCCTACACAGGGAGATGCAAGGATTCAGACCCAAGTGTTCAGTGACAAAGACTTTCCATGAACCTGCTCATCAGAACGTCATCGTATTCTCTAAGACCATAAGCAGAACTTTGCCACAGCCTTCCCCTGAACAGCAGCCTCACTCTAGAACTTGTCAGGGACATTCAGTTTGTGGCAGACCCCTGACAGGCCTGAGGCAGTGAGTGCAGTGTAGACACACCCTCTCCAAGAGTTGCCACACAATGCGGTTGAGAACTAGGGGTCAGAGTGCTATCAAGTGTTCACTCTGCTTCCTTTCTCCTGACCCAAGTCCCATGGCTACTAAAACCATTGTTTCCTTCAGAGAGAAACTGATGAAGAAACTGATGAAGAAAGAGGGACTCCAGTTGTATTCTGAATGTCCTGTGGGTACCCAGTCCCTGCTGAGTCTCACGATGTAGTGGGAGCATCATCTTGTAAGGTGGCTGTACAGAAGACAAAAAAGTAAGACTGAAGAGAAGTGATGAATTGTTTTGCTGCCGGGCAGTGGTGGTGCACACCTTTAATCCCAGCACTTGGGAGGCAGAGGCAGGTGGATCTTTGAGTTCAAGTTAAGTCTGCTCTACAGAGTGAGTTCAGGACCACCAGAGTCACACAGAAAAATCCTGTATGAAAGAAAAAAAAGAATTAAATTTTGTTGGTCAGATTGGTCTGTGGCTATGTCTATAAGAGATCTTTTTCCTTTTCTCCTTCTTCTTCCTCTTCCTCCTCCTCTTCTTCTTTTTGGTTTTTCAGACATACTTTCTCTGTACAGCCCTCGAACTTGCTCTGTAAACCAGGCTGACCTCAAAGCTCAAACTGTGAGCTCTGTCTGCCTCTGTGCACCACCACTGCTGGGGGAGATTTCCTTGATTAATGACTGATGTGGAAGTGCCAGCCCACCTTGGGCAGTGCCATCCGTAGCAAGTGAGTCTGGGCTAAATAAGAGAGCTAGGTAAGTAGGCACAACTTCTGCTTTTTTCTGCTCTGCTTTCTGCTTGTGCTCCTGTCTTGGTTTCCTTTAGTGATAGACTATGATCACATATAAGTCAAATAAATCCTTTTCTCTCCAACTTGATTTTGGTCATGGAACTCTAAAGGTAGACTAGTGTCCCTCCATTGGGACATCAAACATTGAGAAAATGGACTTCAAGGAACTGGAATTTCTGAAATTCCATGCTGGAAGAATGAAAAGGCCAAAGCCTAATGTTAGCCAGAGGAAGAATAAATTTCATATAGTTCTGATAACTTTTCAAACTACCTGATATGGAAAGTTGGACTTGAGACAATGACAGGTTAATGATGAGTAGGACCACAAAAACCTTGATCAGGACCTTTGGGCAGTGTAAATGTTGTTTTTATTTCCTCAGATGATGGGATGAGATGAGAGCCGTACCCAAGCTGTGCAAATACAAGGCTTGGGCTGAGCCCAGAGAATTTCTTTTTCTGTTCTAAGTATCCCTAGGCCTAGCCCTAAAGCCTCTAGCCTCCATACAATCTAATCTTCTGAAAAACCCAAACCTTCAAGGCTTCAGATTCTAGCCTCCATCTGCTAACCTAGACCTAGAATGTTTTAGCCTCCATCCTTTCTAGCTCTTTCTGAACTCTTGCTGGCTGGTTCAACTCTGCCGTTCTGGCCCAAACTCCTCTCCAAGCTCATTAATTCAAACTGGCTTCTGACTGAATTGCTTTGCCTGGCCTGAAACTAAGTCTGGCAATATGTTTTCATCTTCTGGCTCCTTCTCATTTTCTTGCTTGTTCTGTTTTCACCTGTGTCTAGCTTGTTCTCTCTGTAACCTGCCTCTGTAAAAATGTCCCAGTAAAATGGCCACACACACACACACACACACACACACACACACACACACACACACAC
>NW_026592666.1:14370642-14404554 GCF_907164565.1 Psammomys obesus | reverse complement strand
CACACACACACACACACACACACACACACACACACACACACACACACCTTTCTCTCCCTTTGATGCTCCTAAGTCACCTCTCTTTCTTGTCCTGTTTTTTAATGAGAATAAGAATTGGGCATATCCTATTCTATCACATCTTCCATGATTCCTCACTTTGCTGCCCCTCAATTAGACTTCACTTTCAAATACGGCTGCTTCCTTCTATGAACTAACCTTACTTTCACTGTTAGGAACAAAGATGTGTACTAAGAGTGTTTCTGTATCCATCCAGATTATACTGAAATCCAGAATGTGTCTGCATTCTAGCCAGATCAGCCAGAGCAGCTGTGTTGTTAGATTAAAATTCCTCTACAGGGCAAGTTGAGCGAGCCAGGGAGAGAAAGCGAGTAAGCAGAATTCCTCATTGCCTCTGCTTCAGCTCCTGCTTCCAGATTCTTCTTCCCTGGAGTTCCTGCCTTGCCTTCCCTCAGTGACTATGATAAGGACCTGTAAGCTAAATAAATCTTTTCCTCCCAAGTCGATTTAGGCCATGGAATCTATTATATAAACAAATGGTAAACTTGGGTGTATAATCCCTGCTGCTGGTAAGCTGCCCTACAAATCACAAAAAATATGGACTCAGAAGGTCTCCATGTTCTAAGGCTCAGATGTTACTAGTTCTTCACCAACACGACTCGCTCTGAACTCTGGGGACAGACATGAGGATCTAAGTACCTTCTCTGTGACAAAAGCCTATGGTGATTTAAATTCTGGCCACTTCTCTATGTTCCCAGAAACACAGGCCAGGCCTTCCTAGGAGCCCACAAGAGCCATTTTCATTTTACCTCCTCACATGTGTATCTTCTACTCCCGGCAACTGCTGAAGACCAAGAATCTAAAACCATTACAGGGAGCCAGTTTCCCCAATTTTGTTTGTGTACAAAGTTAGGCCTCTTTCTCAAACACTGAGCTGCATGGACCTGTCACACAGTGAGAACTTACCTCTCTGAGGGTAACAACTGAACTTGGCATAGCTGGCACTGTCAGAAGACTAGAGACGTCTCTGCTATCAGCTGGTGACTTTTACCAGAAAAGCCAATTCACAAGTTGGACAGATGTGAAGAGTGTGGGCCTTGTGCATGGAAACCAGAAGAGGGTGTTGGATCCCTGGAGTTGGAGTTACAGACGTTTGTGAGCTGTGTGATATTGATACTGGGAACGACTCAACATCCTCTGTAAGAGCAGCAAACATTTTCTCTCCAGACCTTAGTTTTTAATCCTGTTATTAATGGGAAGGGAGTTCTCTCATATATTGTGTTTCTGTGAACATGGATTTCATTGAATTTCATATATTCTGGCATGTTATATCTTACTACTTTCTAAAAATGTTATCTAATTTTCCTGCTTAGTTCCTTAGACACCAAGGAGTTGATTCAACTTTTTGACCGTGTTAAGAAGAAATACCCTCTTATTCTGAGTTTTGTAGAGAGAATCTCTTGTGTACTGCATGGAAGCATCAGCTGTCAATAAAAAGCTGCAGGCCTATTAACTGGAGCAGGAAACAGGAAATGGAAGTTCTGGCAGAGAGAGAGAGGAACTATGGGATAGAGACAGAGGGAGATTTGCCTGCAGACTATGAGGAAGGACACATGAAACTGAGGTGAGGTAACCAGCCATGTGGCACACATAGAATAAAATAAATGGTTAACTTAAATTATAAGCTAGTTGAGGAACGAACTAAAGTTTATGGCCTAGACATTTATTCATAAAAATAATGAAGTCTCAGGGTTGTTATTTCAGAACCCAGGCCATGGGGAGGAAAACCCACAGTTACAAATGCACAGTAACAGATTTCAACCATGGCTGCAGTGTGTCCAGCATTTGGAAGTGAGGGTTTTTTCCTGGTATAGAACAGGCTGGTTGACATGGTCTGTGTTCTAGTAGTTGGATGATGTGTATTCTTTTCTTCAGGGTAACTTATCTATCATCTTTCCCTAACTCCCCTGGGGTATGCTTCATTGTCTGCCTTGTTGGATGGCTTCCTGCTCTCACAGGAAGCTGGAACCAGAGTCCTTCTGACCTCTCTCTGCCTTGCTCTGTGTTGGTTATTAATTTCTTCTGCTTTATCAACAGCTCAAAACTTTCCACTCTCACCCAGCTGTGTCAAAGATCTTTTTTTGAATATGTGACTTGGTTTTCCCCTTGCCTTGGCCTTGATACCATCTCTGGGTGTGCCACTCCGACATAAGTACTTGCCATAGCAGCCTCAGTCCACTGGAGAAGACCCAGATTCAAGAACCACAGTCTTACCTGACTCTACCTCTCTCACTAAACTGTCACCCTCCTGTCTTCAGGCCTCCTGGAGTCTAGTGCTATGTGCAGGGTTGGAGTGCTACCACGTCATCACTAGCAAGCCTGGTTCTGAGCAACTGGAATGATTGAGACTGGGCCTGGTCCAGCTGCTGTGGGCTGCCAAGTTGCTCCACCCATGTCATAAGAGGTGTTTAGTCTGACGTGGACATGGTGCAGGAGGTGTATAGGGAAGTCATTAGGCAGCTACTCCTATCTAGACAGAACCAGTTCTAAGTCATGCTGGGAAATGATTCGCATTGGTTACAGGTGATGTAGAGCTGAGCCCCCAGACATCACGGACCACCACGGCAATGTCCACTCTATGTTTAGATTACTTGTGTAGCACTGGTGACCCGCTCATGGGGTAAGCTAGCTCTACCCTTGCTTTGACTGCTCTTTCCCATAAGACTTCAGCCAGCTCAGCATGAAGCACCCCTGACTCAAGCTATATTAGTTCAGTGCCCTCTTGGATGCTTTTCCAGGCAGGGCATCCACAGTGGTCACTTGTTATTTTAAGACTATCAGTTAAACACCTGGTAATTTGCAAGGCATCTGCTTATTTTATTTCCTAGGGTTTTGTTTTTGTTGTTTTAAGCACCTTTTCCTTCAGGAGCAGAGGATGGTGCTATAGGGTCACTGGCCAGAGCAAGCCAGACCTTTTTGGGCAGAGAAAATAGAATGGAGCTAATAGAATGAAGGCCTACCTACAGGATCTCTGAGGCACCCTTCCCATCCATACTGGAGAAAACCAGAGTAACTTCTGGAAAAGCAGGTAAGTTGGCATTAAATCAACAGTTAGAGGAAGGGGAAGAAAAAAGAGGCGGTTCCTTTGGTTATCATTAAAAGAAACCGATTCTTAGCCTGTTTGCTAACTCCAGTCACACCATAAATATTTGTGGAGTGCACTGCTACTGAAGCCTAAACTGGGTTCTGAGGATTCTGGCCAAATACCCAAATCTCGGGGAACTTAAGACCAACAAGAAAGAACAATGAATGTTTGACATGATATATGTTGCTGTGGAGGAGTGGAAGGCAGAAAATGGAAGTTCTGAGAGGCAAGGTATGGCTGAGACATACTCCAGGCCCGCTGTCTCCACTGCCATCATTGGAGCCCATCTCTACACCGTCCCCACTGCCTGCCCTGTCACAGCTTCCTCTTGGAGTTCCCACAGAGGGAACTCCAATGCTGGCATCTCCAGAAAACAGAGTGGCAGACAGTCACTAGGCCTGGCCTCTGTCCCCACCTGCCTGGTGTCAGGAGACACTGCCTGAATTCTGAGAGCTGTGGCCAGTCTATTATTTCCTTGTTAAACTTATCTTATACAACTGGCATGAGAGATGGTGGCAAGGTTGAGAGGGCAACATTCACTAAACTGGGGCTATCTCTGTGACAGCAGCCAGCTCACTGCTCTAGTTCCCTATGAGGACAATCACTAATGTTTGTCAATCAGGCTTCCCTGCCATGACTCATCCTCTCAAGCCATGTCCAACTTAGGTCCCTTTAACCCTTTCACCAAGCCACCCTGCTGCCAACACTACCAAGCTCAGCTTCTATGAACCATACTCTTGAAGAGTCTGGACAATGCACATGGCCTTTCTAGGGCCCTTTCCCCCTGGCATCTGACACATACCATTCAGATGCAGATGAGAGCAGACATAGAGTAAAGGTCACAGCAACAGAAATTCCCAGGATTCTAGTTGAAGTGGCACTTAGGGTGTTGGCACGTGGCTTGCTGTTCTGAGAGTGCCACATAGAGGTGATCTCAGGACTCTCCCTTGCCTGTTCTAGAGTCAGAGAGGCCCTTCCCTTTCCAACCTATTGTTAACTTCAGGAGTACTCAACCTGGGATATTTGTTTTAGAGACAACAAGGCAGTGGCACTGGCCATCAAGTGGACAGAGATCAGATTGCTGCTTGGCAGCTTCTTGTGCACAGAGACGCTCCTCAGCAGAGAAAGACCCGATGTGCAGGGTGTCAACACCCTCCCTGCTAACAGACCGGGGCCTCTTTCTGCCTACACATTAGGCAGAAAGAGTCACCCTGAGTTGAGTTCTCACACAACCAATGGGTCCTGCACTTTCGGCTTCATCCTTTAGTCCTATATGCAGAACCAGCTAAGCGTACCAGTATAGACTCTAGAGGCAGAAGTCATGGGCCAAGGGCCTAGGGAGATGGGTCCGTAAAGTTGCACAGCCATGAAGACCTAAGTGAGGATAGCCAGCACCTATTTAAAGCCACTTTTGTGAAATCAGTGCCCGTGGTAGGGGGACAAACAGAACCCAGAGGTTTGCTGGCCAACAATGGTGAGCTCTGGGTTCCATGAGAGACCTTGTGTCAAACGTAACAGCAATAGAGGAAGACATCAGACATCAGCCTCTGTCTCCACACGCATGGGCACACACACGTGACAGTCTGAACCTGAGGGGTGTTGTCAGAGGACTTTTAATCTTACCCACAACCTTGGAGTGCACAGTTTTGCTAACACTAATCCCAGTGCGGAAGAGCCTAAAGACCCAGGGTTCTGCTCAGCTGGAGGCACGCAGCGTGGTTCTGAATGAGATGGCTGAGGATCTAATCTGTATCTTTCCTACCATATTTGCATTGTTGACAGCAGCAGGAACTTCAGGAAATGTATTTTGGATAGCATTACAAGTAGCCCAGGTTGGTCCTGAACTCACTATGTGGCAGAAGATGATCCTGAACTCTTAGTCCTCCAGTTCCTGCTGGAATGAGGAATTTGTTGCACATGGACTGGACCCCCGGTGGCATTCGGACAAATCCAGCTTCCAGGAGGCCACAGATCTTCAGATGTACCTGGCCAGGAAGCTGTCCTTAAGTCTGCTTGGGACAGGATGCTGGGCACATTTCCCTGCAACATTAGCATATGGAAATTAATTTAAAAGTGCTTCAGTCTAGGGATCCCAGGACATCAGAAGAGGCAAGGGACTGGTTTGGGCAAAGCATTTAGAAGGGGGCAGTGATTTCCAGAGTATTGAATGGGCCTTCCAGGCCCCAGAAGTGCAACACATACCACCAAAATCAGGGTGGGGGATTTCCCATGTTTTTTCCCACTCCAGGGCAGGGCTGCTTCCCTCTAGGGTTCCCTAATGCGTGAAGTCTCACAGGTCCGAGTAACCTTCCTGAGAGCCTGGCTGCCACCTAAACCCATCCCTGCTGGTTACAGGCCTCATCAAGGGCTGCCTAGAGTGCTGGCCCCACCCCGGCCTTAAAGCGGAAGAGGCTGCGCAGAGCGTCGGGGAAGGATAGGGGGCGCTGTGGGGCAACAGGAACACAGAGCAGAGGGGATCCAGCCGGCCTGGGCACATGGCAGGGGCGCGGCCCACCAGGGCCTGTAGAGGCTGGAGTCATCAAAGTGGTGAGGATCGAGGGACCCAATGGAGGAGGCAGGTGGGAGTCAGGGGAGGGCTACGCCATGGGCCCCGGGCACCACTGGCCCCAGCCAGGGCTTTCCTCCTGCAGTGGATGCTTATGAGGGGAGGCAGACTCTTCCGCTAATTCTCACCGTGTGGGTCCCCGCGCGCCCATTCACCCTTGGGCGCCATAAACCAGGTAAGGTGGGCGCTGAGGCCCTGATTCGTATCTGTTGCTCATATTGGAAACCCAAGGGCAGATTAGGACCTTACTTGGACCGCCAAGGAAGGCCATCTCCCAGGAGAGGAGTCCAGAACCTGCCGCAGAGCAGGAGTGAACGCTTGCAGGCACTATACAACCTCCTTTCCTTGAAAGCACTGGGGAGCATGTGGAGTTCTAATTCACGGTCACGTTGTCGGGAAGAATGAGAGCAGAGAGGAGGCAACCCTACAACCTAAGCATGAAGTGGGGTCACAGCAGCTGGGTATACCTGGGAATGCCGATGACATTGCTGAAGTGATGGAAGGCAGGGCCTGTGGGGGGTCTTCAGCCGCCTTTCTCCCACCACAATGGTTTCAGTTCTCTCAAGGTTTAGAAGGGAGATATGTTCAGTCACAGCCTCTGTGGCTACTGACATGCGGTCTTCTGGGATCTTTTTTCCTGGCAGAGCAGCTGCTGCTGGCTAGGCACCAGGCCTTTCTCTGCAGGAAGAAAGAATAGGAAATGGGTCTGAAGGCACGGGCCGAGACACAGGCCTGTGCCCTGACCTGATGTTTAGGTTCTGGAGTATTAAGTATTGGCTAATAGCCTCAGGTCATGAGGAACTGAGTCAGGCTGTATTGGGTTAGTCCCTAGCCATAAGTGATTGCTTGGCTCCAGCCTGATGATGGTTCAGCTCCACTTGCAGAAACAGTATGCCCCTGCATCAAGAACAGCCCACCCTATTTCCAGTTAAACCACACACACACACTGTAGCTTCCTGGTAGCTACCTATAATGTGCTACCTATAGGCAGCTACCTATAAATGTGCTCAACTTTTAACTCATGGAAAGCTTGGGGACCCTCGCTGATGCAGTATGGCAGTCTTGGCCTATTGAGATTGATTCTGCCTGCCTTTCTCCTTTGCATTTCTATGTGTAGAGCTTCATGTAGACCTATGCCAACTGGATTATCAGTGTGTCAGAGTAGTTGCTGTGCAGCTTAGGAGTCCTGTAGGCTTCCAGAAGCATTTTCTGTCCCCAAGACACTTTTGTTTTCTGTTTTTTGTTGGAATATTTCTGGGCAAGTGTGTTGGTTACTTTTCTGCTGCTGCTGCTGTCATGACTCAAACCAACTTGAGGAAGAAAGCCTTTAGTTTAGTTTGTGTTTCCAGAGGGCTGGAGTCCAGAAGAATGGTAGAAAAAGAATGGCATACTTGTAGGAGCAGGAAGTTGGCTGGTGACTTTTTTCTTTTTTTTCTTTTTTTTCTTTTTTTTTTTTTTTTTTTTTTTGAGACAGGGTTTCTTTGTGTTGCTTTTGCTGTCCTGGACTCTCTTTATAGACTAGGCTGGCCTCGAAGTCACAGAGATCTACCTGCCTCTTGCCTCCCTAAATGCTGGGATTACAGGTATGTGCCATCACACCCAGCTGGCAGATGACATTTTTATTCACACACAGGAAGTGGAGTAAGAAGAGGAAGTAGAGTGTGGCTGTAAACTCTCAAAGCCCTCCCCTAGCAAATTCCCCGAGCAAGGCTGTACTTCCTAAAGGTTCAATAATCTCCCCCAATTATCACCTGTGGTGGCTTCTTTCTTTCTTTCTTTCTTTCTTTCTTTCTTTCTTTCTTTCTTTCTTTCTTTCTTTCTTTCTTTCTTTCTTCCTTTCTTCCTTTCTTTCTTTCCCTCCCTTCCTTCCTTCCTCCCTCCCTCCCCCTCCCTCCTTTCTTCTTTCTTTCTTTCTTTCTTTCTTTCTTTCTTTCTTTCTTTCTTTCTTTCTTTCTCTCTCTCTCTCTTTCTTTCTTTCCTTGTTTACTTGGCACAGCTAGAGTTATCACTTAGATAACTCTTAGGAGGAACCCTCAGTTGAGAATACCTCCTTAAGATCCCAGTTTAGGAAAGCCTTAGGGCATTTTCTTCATTAGTTATTGATGTGGAAGAGCTCTGCCCGCTCTGGGTGGTGCCTGCCTGGGCAGGTGGTGCTGGGTTGTATTAGGAAGCAGGCTGAACAAGCCATTCGGAGAAAGCCAGTGAATAGCACCTCTCCATGGCCTCTGTTTCAGCTCCTCCCACCAGGTTCCTGCCTTGAATCCTCCCTCAGTGATGGACTTATAAGCAGTAAGGTGAAAATAAACCCTTTCCTCAAGTTATTATTTTTGGTCATAGTGTCCTAGAAACCCTAGCTAATACAGCACCGTCAACTGGTGACCAAGTATTGAAACACATGAGCCAATGGGCGGGGTGTCTCTAATTTTAACCATCACAATGTCATGCAATTTGTCTCTTGTGGCCTTATGATGGTGAATGCCCATTTACATTCAGTTTTAATGGAGGGGGAACCGCCTAGGAGATTAATAAAGCACTATTTATTTCTCAAAAGGTTTCCAGAAATAATTAGGTCATGAGTACTGGGTCCATGGGGAGTGTCCCTTGAAAGGTAAATATTGTTACTGGCTTCTGGTTTCTTTCTCTGGTTCATGGCTACTAGGAGGTGACTAGCTTTGCTCCTCCATGCCCTCCATCCCTGGTGGCATACTATCTCTTTCTCATCTCAAGCCCCCAAACAAATGTCAACAACATGAACGGAAGTCCCTGACATTATGACCCAGAGCAAGTCTTTAATGTCTTGTCCCTCTCAAGTGCTTTCATAGTGATGACATCTCTGACCTAATTCATAACATGATATCTTTATAAATCTCACTGAAATTCAGTTTTCTGACCAACTGAAGGTAGTGACTGTTTGTAGAGTATCTCTTCTGCATCCAGCATTGTTCCAGGTTTCCTCTCTCATTCCATACAGCCCCTTCTGAAGTGGTCCTCAGAAGAAGCCAGGATTAGATGTTCAACAGCTCACTTAAGGCCAACCAGCTGCACATTGACAACATCTGGGTCCTGCTGATCTAACTTCTGCACTTATCCTTCTTGATTTCAGATCCTGAGGCCCACAAGAGTTTCTTTATAAAGAGTGACCGCAGGCTGGGGAGATAGCTTAGTGGGTAACAACAGTGCTTGCCTCACCAGCCTGATGATTTGAGATTGGATCCCAGGCAGACATTGGAGGATCTTCAGAAGTTTGAGGCTTGTTAGCCTGGCTTATGTCACTCCACAAAAACCCTGTCTCAAAGTGGAAAGATTATCCTCTGACCTTGTCCATGCAACATAGTGCGCACACACACACACACACACACACACACACACACACAGAGAGAGAGAGAGAGAGAGAGAGAGAGAGAGAGAATATAAAAAAAGTTTAAGAGCCAGGTAGTAGTGGCACCAGCCTTTAATCCTAGCACTGGGAAGGCAGAGGCAGGGGGAATCTTTGTGAGTTACAAGACAGCCAGGGCTACACAGAGAAAACCTGTCTCAAAAAAGAAAAAACAAACAAGCAACAAATAAAATAAAAGCTGGTGGCAGAGGAAATGAGCTAGGCTGCTGGCACTGGGTGTTTGCTGTGCCTCACACCACTGTATTCCAGGCCTGCATTCAGCAGGGAAGGCTCCCAGCTCTCAGGAAGAGGTTAAGGAAGAGTAGAGACAGAAGTGAGGTCAATTACTCAGCATCTCATGTAGGGTCTATAGAAGAGTATGGAACTTCCTTGCCTATTGAGGACCTAACAGTGAACCCTGACTTGGGTTCATCTTCAGAGAGAACTCATGGAATGTGTCACAGGGCCCTGGGTCACTCCCTTGAGAGACCAAGAGTTTAGAGACCCACCTTCCCACTAAATGACTTTGGGCCACTAAGAGATTCAGTGTACTTTAGCTGCCTAACTAGTAAAAAGAAGGCATGACCAGGGATCTCTAGTGCTCCAGGGATTACAGTACTATGAAGGAGACCCTGTGCTCTACAGCACTGGTCTACGTGGACATGTAGTCAAAGCCTCCTGCAGTCTCTAAGTTGATGCCTTGCTTGGATTTCTCCTAGAGGGTAGCCTTTGCTTCTGTGTTATCAAGTTCATGACTGTGGGGCTTTTTCCACAGAAAAGTCCCTGCATGCACCTTCCATGCCCAGTTTGAAGCTGATGCAGTTCAGCTTGAGTTCACCTTGCTCTTACCCCATCACAATGGTGATGGGGGTGATGACCCAGAAAACCATAACAGTTTGGAACTGTTATGTTCCAGATAATTTACATTTACATTCCATGTCCCCAGTCGCAGTGCAAACTGAAACAGGCCAAATATTTGCACTCAACCTCATACTTTTTATTAGTTAGTGTTTGTTGCTATGATAAAAACACCATGACTGAGGTAACTTATGGAAGGAAGGGTCTATGTGGATTGGTTCAAGTGGGGTAGAGTCCATGATGGCAGAGCAGAGGCAGCAGTCAGGGGCCATGTGGCTGGAGCAGAAGCTTAGAGTTCACATTTTGCAATGCAAAAAACAAGGCAGAGGCAAACTGGCAATGGCATTCTCAAAGCCCACCACCAAGGACATACTTCCTCTAGCAAGGCTACACCCACCAAGCCTCTCCAAATAGGAACCAAGTATTCAATTGCCAGAGACTAAGGGGAGACATTTGTCTTAAACCACCACATGCCTTGTCCTATGGGGTTGGAGCAGTGTCTGGTCTTAAGAGGCATTTGACCCACTGGTTAAAATAGACAAACGCTTCTGCCTCTTACTGGGCTTCTGTCCACACTGTGTCTCTATGTCTCTCTGATCCCAGAAATTAGTGCACCTTCCTCCAGGTTTGAAAGAGTTCCATAGAGCCCTTCCACCATGATGCGTAGTTCTGGAATGCAAATCCAAGGGCATGGAGAGCCTTTTGTTTTCCTCATAAGGCAGTTAGCTGAGAATGATTGAAACCCATCTTCAACTCAGCCAAGTGTCTGGCTGCCTCAAAGCATTAGAGGACAAAGGATTCTTTCACAAACAGTAATAGGCCTAAGTGCTGTGCTTGCCAGTGTTCATCACTGTGATAAAAGACCTGAGTGAATCAACTTAATGGAGGAAAGAGTTGTGCCTCACATATCTCTTGGTGGTAGAGAAGAAGGGGATGAGGGAGAAGAAGGCAGGGAAGGGGAAAGAGAAGAGAGATGGAGCACAATGGAACACAAGAATGTGAGAGATGGTTTTTCCTAGGTATAGTTTTAGCCCTGAAAGATGACAATTTCTGGAGCTCAGCATTATAAACTCAGCTGCTGTAAAGAATAAGGGTGCTGGAAAGACAGTTTAACAAGTAGGGGCACTGGCTGCTCTCACAGATGATGCTGGTTCAGCTCCCAGCCCCTGGAACCATCTATAACTCCAGTTCCAGGGAATTCAATGCCCTCTTCTGACCTCTGAGAGCTCCTACACACATATGGTGCACAAGAGCTCAGCACATACATATACACAAAATAATAAAACAAAAGCTCAAAAAGTGTACCATATGTGTTTTTAACCATAGTTATAACACATAAAAACAGAGCTAGAGGTAAAAGCCTCACCTCTGAATTCAAGTGAGAGGAGATGAAGGCGAGATTCTTTTCAGATGAAATTGAGGTGATGATAGAGTTGTACATTTGTCATTTTAACTCATTGTTGAGCAGAGGAGGCTGGCTTTGGTGTACAAAGTAATGAGTGTGTGTTCATAATGTATAGGTATTGTACGCAGCTCAGCACTGGGACAATACTTGAGTCCTCAGGACGAAGCCTAAGTGAAGGTCCTGCCCTCTGTTCCCTCTGATTTGGGAGGATTTCAGCAGGCTGTGTCCTCTTTCTCCTTGGATTGGACAAACGGAAGGTCTATGAACACCATTTGTAACAAGAGCAACTTAGGGAAGGGTTTGCTGTAGCTCATCCTGTCACAGTGGGGAAGTCCTGGTGGCATGAAAGAGAGGTTAGCTGCATTTGTCGTCAGGAATAAGAAGAGAGAGAAGAATGCTGGTGCTCAGCACACTCTCTCTGTTTTATCCTCTTCAAGACCCTAGACCATGGAATGATGCCACCCATACCCAGGGTCTGCCCTTCTATTTTGATTAACCAATCTAGAAAATTCCTCAAACAAAAACAGATATTTGCCTCTAAGGTGAATCTAGATCTTGCCAAGTTGACATTCAATATGAACCATCATGTCCTGGCCAATGCTTCTCCTTTTTCTTCCAGAACATTGTAGAGGATGTCCCCATATGCTAGGGCACCTTATGTTGTGTGAATCAAGTCTTTGGGCTCCTTGGAAGAGGAAGGATAGAGGTGAAATTGAATTCCTACAGCAGCTGGACTGGAGTGATCATCTGCTGTTAGTGACCACTGTGACTATGTAGTGAGTTCAAAGTTCTGTGAAAATCTGATGGGTGTTTGGAATGAACACGCACTCTAGCTAGTGAGAGGGAACTGTGCCTACTCAGGTGAATGGGTGGGAAACCTTCTAGGAAGCCTGCGTTCATTTACCTGACAGCATTTCTGGATCCCATGTCCTTGTATATACACGTCCCAGGGACCCTGGAGTGCCCTCTTAGCTCATTTTCCCAAAGTAATCATCCCATCAGCCAAGGAGAAGGTAAGGGGTAGGCAGCATGCTGGGCTACATCAACAGCAAGTGGGAAATGTGACTACTTAGGACACATGTAGAGCTCTGAAATTTGGAGTAATAGCTTTACTCCAGGACTCTGTGTTCGCAGGGCTTCAGCCAATTTATACTTTGCTGCCATTTCCTGTTGTGAAATACTAAATAAAGGCCAGGGATGGTATTGTTAAGGGGAGCCTGGTCTATTATTAGCTGCAGACTCTGCTGTGCTCTCTCTGAATACATTGGTTCTGGCCCCTGGTCATCTGTAGGCTCAGGTGAGCAAGACATTGAGCCTCCTGCTTCTCAGGTGACCCTGGAGCTCAGGGTGCTACCAGCTTTGCAGCCACACCCACACCTGCCAGCTTGCTAGCTGCCCCTTGAACCTTCCTGGCCCATGGATCCTCCCATTTGCTGGGAACTGGCACACCCTGTCTGCCTGCCCTACAGGCAGTCCCATTCTACAGGCAGCCCAGTCAGGTAGGCCAGCCTCCACAGGTCCCTGGGAATTGCAGACAAGAGCAGGGTAGGAGGAGAGCAGTTCCTGGAAGATGCGTCCAGTTGCTACAGGTGAGTGCCATGCAGCCAGACTTGCTTTGCCTGGGTGGAGGGGGCAGCACCCTTTCCCCTCCCTAACTGCCAGGCTGAGGCAGAAGGGTGAAGGCTCTGGTTAGGGTCACCTCTGGTGGGAACAAAAATCTGGGGTGTAAGGAGTAGGAGCTGAGATTTCTGAGAGGGCTGTTCCTTCCTCCATCTCTTATTACCCAACAGGGGTGGGTTGTGTGTACCCTCCTACCTACAGAGTAGACTTCAGGTGAGGCCAGGGAGGGATGACCAAGATGCCTTTGTCCCTGGGGACCGTCAGACTTCCTAAGTGGAAGGTCTAGAGCCAGCACAGCTGGGAAGAGTTGGCTGCTGGCTGGGGTTAGGAGAGGCCACCAAGATTCAAGTTGACCAGCTTTGGACTCTATGGAAAGTGACAAGGACAGTGAGATAGCCCCTTTTTGGGTTTACTTGGGGGGAGTGAGAAATGGGAGCCCCTGATTACAGATGATCCTGACAGCACCAAGCACCCTCTCACAAGCTTGTTTATATTTTTCTTAGAGTACTTGATACTATTAAGAGACTTGGGAAGACTGTAAAGGAAGACTGCCAGGCTGAGGCAGAAGGGTGAAGGCTCTGGTTAGGGTCACCTCTGGTGGGAACAAAAATCTGGGGTGAAAGCTCAGGGTTTTCCTCAGCACTTGAGTCTCTCCGCTGCCTTCTGTGGACAGAGTTCTGTCATTCCTCATCTCATCCACACTGTGAAGAAGCCTGCTCCCCTGAGGGCAAGTGCCAAGGCAGCCACAAGAGGCAGGTGCTGTGCAGACATAGCAGGCTGAGAAAGGGGACGTGCCCTTGACTTTCCTCTCAGGCCCCTTTCCTGCCTCTGCACCAGCCCCAGCACTGATTAGGTGTGCTGTAGAGTGAGTGGGTGGAGGTGCGTGTGCTCATGTGCATTAAAGGAACAAGGTCACACTCTTCGGGACAGAGTTCTGTGATTTCTTAGAGCAGGTCCTTCCCTGTCCCTGACAAATGAACGTAAAGCGAGCACATCTCTCATGCAGGGCTTTTATTCTAGTTTGTTTGGAAGAACGGTTTCATTATCTCCATACAGTATGATTAGAATAACGTTTTTTCTGACTACATATAGAAGAAGCTGGAAGTTACCAGTTGCTTTCTCTCACAGGCAGCCATTTTCCACACAGCCCTCGTGACTCACACAAGAGCTATGTGGTCCTTTCATCCAAAGCGTTCAGAGAATTTCATGGTTGTACTTCCCCAGCAGGTGTGATTGTAAGAGGGGGGCTGTGTTACTTCCCTTGACCTAAGGATTTCGCAATGTTTTTGGAGTAGACTTTGTCATTGGCTCATCTGTCTAGCCTCAGATTTGTTCTCACTGGGCCTGAAAAGCTATCAGGATAATGTCCCCATAGGGCCTGCTGGTGGGTGTCTTTTTCCTCACCTGGGGTGTTGACAAGGTGGGTAATGGTGGCACTTCCTGACTAAAAAGCCTCAATGGACAGGACAGGGGAGGCAGCAGGCAGCAAAACCAGCTGAGCCCCAAAAGATCAGTCTTCAGCCTCAGCCTTCCTGGCTTGCCAGGCCTAAAAGGCATGGGTGTGCCCAGGGACTTGGATGAACGTTGGCAAGCACTAGGGACAACAGCTTCCTTGTCCTCAATCAGATTGGAGGAAATCCATTAGTAAGACCAATGATCTCCCTCCAAGTGGGTCTGTCATATTACCTCTTCTTGAAAAAACAGCCAGTTGGGTCAGGGTCCTTCCAGATGACATCATTTTAACTTACCTGTCTCTTTAAAGATTCTGTCTTCAAATCCTGTTTCATTGTGAGGTCCTGACAGACAGAATGTCAGCACAGAGATTTGGCTGCTGTTCAGCCTCACTGTGCTTGGGGCATCCAAAGCAGTTCTGTTTAGGGGGTTATGATGATTGGCAGCCCCTGGGTATGAGAGAGAGGTGAGCCCTAAGATCCTATCTATAGCATTGATGGTTTTAGGATTACCTTTTTTGCTGACTCTTTAGTTAAATGGCCAGGATTTAGAGGCAGTAGACATCTGACAGTGAGGATGAAGCTAGAACACACATGTGCGCACACATATGCACAGGCATAAATGCCGGTGCACACATTTGCATAGAATACACATTTCCAAGGACAAAGTACTTTGATACCAACTTACAGCCTCCTGGCGCCAAGTGCTGGCCTTTACCCCCAGGCTTCTCTGGGTAGCAATGGGCCCAAAGTGCTCACCCAAGTTGATGGCTTTATCACCATATGGGGAAAAGACTGGGCCCTGGTTATAGAACCACAGAAAAGCTTCTGGACTCTGTTCTTTCTCCCTCTCCTTTAAAGCTGCTGGATCTTCTCCCACATGGGCAGTCACCAGCTCAGGTTCCTGGGAGCCACTTCCCAGAGTCTCTGGGCTCCCACCTTCCAGAAGCACCTTCCCTGTGTTCGGCTCAGGTGCCAAGCCTGTGTTCTGTCTGCCAGGGATGGAACTGCTGCAGGCGTCCCAAGCATAGAGAGGCTGTGCCATGGCTTCCTGGGGCTATGGTAGCGGCTGAATTGTGCCCAAATTCCTTTGCTGAAGTTCAATCCATCGGTGCCTCAGAATGGAACTGGATTTAAAGTCTTCAAATGAGTTCAGTGAGCTCATATGCAGTTTTCTTTTTTTTTGGGGGGGGGGGGGGGTCGAGACAGGGTTTCTCTATGTATCCTTGGCTGTCCTGGACTCATTTTGTAGATGAGATGGGCATCAAACTCAGAGACCCGCCTGCCTCTGCCTCCCTGAGTGCTGGGATTAATGGCGTGTGCTGCCACCCTCAGCTCAATTTTCTTTTTTGTATAAGCACTAGGATGAAATTGTTCAGATATTACCAGCATGTAAAGGTCTGTCCCGCCTTTGTACATATTCTGCAGCTGTCCTAGCACACAATCTGCCGCAAAGAATTTTCTAGGACAGACTGCCCACAGTTCCAGAGTACACAGTGCCCACCATGTGGACAGGCCTGGTAGCAGGAGCATCTTGACGGCTAGTCAGGAAGCAGAGATGGGCAGGGAGAGGGAGAAGAGAGAAACAGGAAATAGGGTAACAGTAGGAAACAGGAAGTAGATAATTTCAAAGCCTGCCCCAAGTGGCATACTTCCTCCAGCAAAGTTCCCTTCTGAAGTAACCTTCCCACACTGGGCCACCAACTGGAGACCCAGTGTTACACACACAACGTGGGTGAGACATTCCTCACTCAGATCACGTCTTGTCTACATGGGGCTCAGAGCTATCCTGACTGGTGAGCTGACCTGTGGAGCACACAGTTAGAGGGCTTCTCTTTGGAGCAGGGAGAAAACTCTCTGGCAAGTCTGAGGTCCTTTTGTACTCGTGACTGACAAGCTGCAGACTGTGCTTTCCTGTAACTCCTCCAGCTCGCACAGCCCCTTCCCCTTCTCTATCTTTTCCTCATTGCTCCTCCTTTCACCTTCCTTTTCTCTTTCCATTTATTTTGGATGAATCAGACCTGTAGCACCAAGGAAGAGGGACATGCCTTCCTAAGGAATTACTCAAGTGCTTATCATCTGTGGCTTCTGTGGCTAGGTGATTTTGATAGCAAGCCAGCATACAAAGGTCTGTGGGGACCTCCTACCATCAGGATCCTTGGGTGTCTACAGCTCTCTCTGAGGCTATGATAACACAAGTGTGGGACTTCCAGCATGAGGGTCAGCTGTCATTCATTGCATGCTCAGGGTCCCTTGTCATGTCATTTTTTCCATGATTGAAAAATAACAAACAGGTTTTTTTTTTTTTTTATAACAACAGAACTGAATATGATTACCCTGTGATGATTCTATTCCCACTCCAGGAGCAAGCTCAAGGCTGAGCCTGTCTTGCAAATACCATGAGTGGAGTTAGCTCCTCAGACTCACTCACTCTATGAACAGAACAAATGTGAGGAGGCTCTGAGACCCAGAGCAAAATCAGTATAGCTCCCTGCTCTAGGAAACCCTCCTTGTCTGTCTGTATTGTCTGCCTTCCACTGTAAAGCCCATGGGGTCCTTATGTGCCCACTTCTTTTTACCACAACCTGCCTTGCTGGGAGTCTGGGCACCAGAAATGGGTAGGGTAATAGACTGTAGAGTAGATGTCTGGGTGTCCATGTTGGTAGTTTGTCATCTCTAGGAACTCCTGTCATCTGTCTCCAGGCATTGTCAAGGCACTAGTGTTTATTTTCTCCTCCCTGTGCGCCTGGTATTCTGGATACCTGCTTGCGGAGCTCATTCCTGATGTGCCCTTGTCCAGCACTCTCTACAACATCCGAAGCATTGGAGAGAGACCTGTCCTCAAAGGTGAGTACTGCAGCTAGGCTCCAGGAGCTGGACCAAGCTGGATGCAGAAGAGGGGAAGAGGAGAGGAAGAAGGACTCTGCAGATGTCCACTTACACAGGCTTCACAGCATCCTGAGGCACATGCCGCTGATCATGCCCACAACCAGTCTGGTCTCAGGCTGCACATCTATGGCCACCTACAGCCTCACTGAATGATCCTTTTGAGATCCATTCCAGCTTTCTTTCATGGAAAGCATGTAGGTCTTAGGCCTTAATTCCAGAATCTTTGTTTCCCTCCAAAGGACTATTTTCCTGGTCTTGACATGAGAAGTGGAAGTGACTGAGCAGGCATTAAAGAAATGGGGTGGAGATGGGGGGTCATAGAGAGATGTCTCAGCAGTTAAAGCACTTGACAGACAAGTGTGGGTCAGAGTTTGGGTCCACGGAAGCCATATAAATGCTGGGTGTGTGTAGCACCTGCCTGTAATTCAAGATTTGGAAGGCAGAGACGGGGTCTCTAGAGTAAGCTGGCCATGGAGACTAGCTGCTTTCCTAGGTTCAAAGTTTGAGTGAGTGCCTCTGTCACAGTGAATAAGGTGGAAGAATGATCGGGTAGGTGATTCCAGGCACTAGCCTCAGCCTTCTATACTACGTGTCGTATGCACCCAGACACGCTTGGGCTCCCACATGTACATGCCACTCACACAGACATGGTGGACTTCTAAGACAGTCTACTGGAGAACGGGGCAAGGCGCAGCTTCGGGTGAAGAGGCTGGAATGAGATCATCCGGGGAGAAGCCAAGAGCCAAGGAACAAATTTCAGTTGGGAAATAGGTCAGGGGATAGCAGAGTAATGTCTCAGTGCATCAAGAGGCATGGCCAAGGCCGGGAAGAAGTGCGCTTCTTCAAAGCATAGGAGACTAGTCTGTCAGGGGCCTGGGACAGAGTGCTAGAGCTGGGGAGCCTAAGGACAGAAACACAAGGCCACAGTGTGGAGGCACAGCTGACGTACAGGTAGGGGCAGATATGGCACCTGCTTTGTAGTTTATGGATGGCATCTGAGTCACGGTGCTCTCGATTTCTCAATATCTGTTTTATTTTACAACATCCATGCAGGAAGGAGTGCGTTTTCTTAGAAGGAAATGGGTTTTGCCAGTTTCTTTTTTCAGTTATTAATTCATTTTCATCTAGAGCTATACCACTCTGAATATACCTAGTCTTGTCTGGTCACAGAAGCTAAGCAGAATCAGGCCTTGGAAAGTACTTAGAGGAAAGATTAATTACATTTTTTAACTCCACCCCTCCCCCCCAAAAATAAAGGGACCTTACTTGGATTTGACTCTCACTGGGTGTTTTGGTTTTCAGTACAATTTTTGTATGGCTTTTGCCTGTGTCTCACCTACTTCCATATCCATGGTGTGGAGGAGCCTGGCACTGCCTGTCAGCGAAGGGCATGGAGGAACATAGAACTGTGTTGTCTCCTTCATTTTCTTCAGCTTTGATATGTGCTTTCAAGCCCAACCTTCAGATGTCACCTGGTAAGCCTGCCTTGACCAAGGGCTCCTTAGAAGAGTGGTTTCAGCTTTTGTCACCCTGTGGGGTGTACTGGAGACACTAGAAACCCAAATGTTATGTTTGTAGTCAAGATGGCTGTGTGTTGGTTTGTTCCTGATGCAGAGACTCCACTAGGAAGAGAGGCCTGACTATGTAGGAGAGAAATCATTCTAGTATTAGCACAGTTAGAGCTGGTGCGGGGAAAGCATGACCTGTGCTCAGGCCTAGCAGCGAGGTGCTCAGTGTTAGTGTTATGACATGCCAGGTGGATCAGAGTTCAAGGAATGGCCTCACCCTAAATGTAGGCACTGAAGCCCCTTCGAGGGCCCCTTCATCTTTCTCTTGTGCAGGCAGGAAGGACTGCCTGGCATTGCCAGAGGATCAGGCATGGAGTTGAGGCCCTGGACCTGCATGGATTCTGTAAGGCAGGTGACTCAGAGCCTCCATCTGTGGAAGTGGCCACTGGGAGTGACCTCCCCTAGAGGACTAGTACTGAACACTACAGAAACAACCCACTGAAGAGAAGGCCACAAAACCCCGAGTTCTGCATTCTGGCTTGAAATAAAAAGCATCCCTGGAAGTACCTGGTGAAGATCCCTTGTGTTTGACAGGACATGAACTTGGTATTCATTGACCAGCCTCCTGTTAAGCCTAGCCTAAGCCTGTATGACCACGTGCTAAACAGTCAGGAGAGCAGAAAGGTACTTCAGATAGACCTTGATGGATGAGTGTGAAGGGGTCCATAGGTGGGGAGAGCTGTTATGCAGAATGCAGAAGGCCTGCTGGGGTCTGCAGGACACAGAGAGCACATACCCATCACAAGTAACGCTTTCTGGAAGGCACCAGAGGTGTCTTTAAATGTTGGCCCCTCCTGCTTTTGATAGGTAGATTGGAACCATCTTGCTTTACAGACCTGACCAGAGGACCCAGGGGCTTCCCTTACTGAGATTTCTTTGAGCCTCAGCCAGCCTTAGCTTGTAGTTACCACCAGGAAATAGTCTGAAAACCACTTAGCAAGAGTGGGGCTCTGCCTGTATTCATTTAGTCCCCTGTTTCAGAATTTAAAAATAGTTATTTACTACAATTTGTTTTGCATTTAATTTAATTCAAAAGAATTGTTTTAAATGGTTACTAATTTGATTACCAAGCTTTCCAGTTACTCTCTAAATTTTGCATTTGAGGCCAGCACTCCACTGTCTCCTCCCAATCTAGCCCTGCTCCAGACCTCTGTGATATAATAAAACTGCTTATAGCATGAGAGAATAACCAGGAGTATTTCTGCACACACCTGCCTTAGATACAGGAGGCCATAGAGGTGCTCAGAGGTGATACTTTGGCAGTGAGAAGCAGTAAGCACCCTGCCTTTGTGCCGGAGGCTGGTTATAATGCAAAGATCACTGTGTGGGAAGGTGGGTGCAGGCACAGGTGGGAGGCAAGTAGACATTGCTCAGATGATAGCCAGGTGGCTTCAGGGCTTTGGCAAGCTGGATGCCATCACAGTGACGGTAAATGTGTAGGTGTTCTTCTGACTCCAGGCTATTAGAGCTAGAAGCTTGGGTTCTAGCAGTCACAAGAGCTAGGCTTGGCTGCCTCACCCCAACACATCAGTTAAGGAGACAATGCAAATGATTTAAAAAAGGCAAAGAGAATATTTATTCAACATGGTAGTTTCACAACATCAGTCTTATGATGGGGTTCTTGATTATTTGGAACCGAGTTTTGTGTAGGGTGAGAGGTGAGGGCCTAGTTTCATTTTTCGGCATCTTAAATACAAGTTCCCAGTACATTTTTTGAAGATACTGTCTTTTCTCTAATGTGTATTTTTGGTATCTTTGTAAAAGATCAGGTGGCTGTATAAGTGTGTACTAATAGCTAGGTCCTCAGTTCTAACACAGTTTCATTCATCCTATGCTGGTAGCATGCTGTTTTTAAGACCATGGTTCTAGCTGGGCGCAATGGTCAACTGCCAGCACTCAGTTAGGCAGAGGCAGGCAGATCTCTGTGAGTTTAAGGCCAGCCTGGTCTACAAAGTGAGTCTAGGACAGGCAAGGCCACCTCTCTCAAAACCATGTCTCAAAAAAAAAAAAAAAAAAGAAAGAAAGACTATGTTTCTGGGTATAACTTGAAATAAGGTGTGGTAATACCCCCTACCATATTCTTTTTGTTCACATTGCTTTCGCTATCCATTTTTGTTTTTGTTTTTGCCATATTATTTTATTAGTATGTGTATGTGCCCCTCCCCTCCTCTTCCCTCCTTTCTCTCTTCTCTCTTTCTCTCTCTCTCTGAATCAGGATGTAGCTCTCAGCTGCTGCCCCAGCATCTGTTTCCATGCCACCAAGCTCCCTGCCATGATTATAATGGACTAAATCTCTGAAACTGTGAGCAAGCCCCAGTTAAATGCTTTCTTTTATAATAGTTGCCTTGTTCATGGTGTCTCTTCACAGCAATAAATGAGTATCTAAGAGGGAAGTTTTAATGCCATTTCCAGACAAGCATGGTGTAGGCAGTCATAGTCTCAGGGGAACTGTATGTATCTAGGCCTTCCAGGTAGGGCAGCAGTGTTGGGCTGCAGGGAGGCAGCTCCAGACTGAGTGGTCTTCCTGTGCTTTCTGTCTCCTTCGTCTGGGCAGCACCACTAACCCTGAATACTGGGGGACCACAGAGACACTCACTTAGTCCTGCTTCCCAGGCCACCTTCCTTTGTTGCCTCATCAGGGTGTCTGTGCTCCTGTCTAGGACTCCTGGCTGTGGCTGTAGCTGCTAAAGCTCCTCACCCCATCTCTTTCATGTTCTTCTGACCTTAGACAAGAGTTTAACAAAGGCCACAGTGGCACTGCCTATGGACAGCTACCCAATCCCATCCTCTTTGTTTGTCCTAATCGCTCAGTGTACAGAGAACATTGTTTCCTGACCACCACTGCAGTCGGAGGTACAGTTCGCATTCACCATTGCTGACATGTAACAGAGCACTTTGGGAGCCCAGCTCTGGCTGCACAGTCTCATGGAAGCAGTGACATGATGGCCGTGGTAGGAAAGTTGTTGCTACGTAAGCAGGAAGCCCTGCTGTTGGTGTCTCTGCCGTACACTGAAAGAATCTCATCACCAGTTTTCCAGTGACTTTCTAGAATGCCTCCTAAATGCTAGAGTTATTACCCTCATTACTAAGGTGAAGGAAGCCGGAGCACACAAATCAGGGGCTTTTTCTGAAAGACAGATTCTTGGATCCCACACCAGGAAGTTAAAAAGTCCGTGGGTCTAGGGTTGAGTACAAGAACCTACGTTTATTGTGATTAACTTGGCCTCAGAGAGGACGTGTGGGATGAAAAGAAAAATTTCATGGGCTTATTTGGAGTCCTGGAGACAGCATTGTCTTTTGAGAGGCAGGCTGGAGTCCTCCCCATGCCAGCTCCCTGCCTCTGGCTCTGGTAAGAGATGCAGTGTTAATGTGGGCCAGGGCCTTAGCCTCTGCTCGTCCTGTTGGACTTTAGCTCATAGCTGTCTTGGGCAGGAACAGGATTCAGAGGAAGCACTGAGGCTGGGTGAGGTCCTTGATGACCCTGTGTGTCCGCACTGTGGGGAGATGGAGCTGTGGATCCTGGACTGAGGAGCAGAGTTCTTTATTCCACACAGTGTCACTCTGTGCTCCTAGGGAAGGAGAGCACAGTCCGTTGAGCACACTACTAATGAAAAAAAAAAAAAACCCAATAAAACAAAACCAAAACATACTGGTTTCCTGCTCCTTCCCAGGCCCTTTGAGAAAACAAACAGCCACCTCTGTGTCACTACTGCTGCGTGCTTGCAGGGACTCTGAGGAAAATCAAAGGCCTGCCTTCCAGAAGGTTTGCCTGCACATGTCCATAAGGAGCACCACGAACATGAGATGGTGGGCCAGGGCATCTGAAGCCAGGCTACAGAAGGCCCTAGCCATGTATGAGATCCTGCTCCAGCTTCTCACCCTGTAGATGGTGACCCAGCTGCCACCAGGGAAAATTTTAATGTTAAAATCTACTCAAAGAATGCAGGGAGAGAACAATCAGAATGCATCATAACATGTATGAAATTGTTAAATCATAAGCTTAACTTAGAAAAAGCTCTATCATAGACATGTGAAAATTGTTTAAAAATAGTAAAAATATACCGTTAGTGATTAATGAATTTGAAAGCGTAGAATCTTTACCCCAAGCTAACGTTTTAATTTTCTGTGTAGAAGTGGTACATGCTTCCAGGCTCTCCATGGGTGTCAAGCCTTCAGGGAGGTAGCTAAAAGGCTGTGGTCTACCGGCAAGGCCACTTTCTATCTGTTCAGTTCTCACCTCTTTGTCATTCTCTGTTGCTAGTCTCACAGGAGGAGGCCTCACATGGATACCCTTGATGTCTACACTGGGGAGATCTTGTGGGTCTGTGGCTGGGTATAGTGAGCAAGCAGAGTCTTGTCTGTTTGTTAGACTGTCATCCCACACTGCCCCAGACCCCCAGCCCTTTTTCAGGCATATGAGGAACAAGGAACAAGGAACTGCCTAGTCAGAGCCCAGCCCATGGCTGTCCTGACAGGTATGTGTGCCTCTAGCAGTAAGCATCTGGGCCCCTTCCCATCCCAGAGAGGAAAAGCTGTCTCTTACCAGCTCAGAACCTGTCACCCTGCCTGGGAAACTGTCACATGATTAAGACAGCCCACATGTTTCTTGGGAATGTCACTTGGGCTCTTGGTTGTTGTGTTTAACAAAATCTCAATTGTTCAATTTTGCCAATGAAGACTCAGGAGCCAGATGCTGGGGCAAAAGCTTGCTGGGTCAAAGAGGCAGAGAAAGTACCCAGCTGACCTTCCTCTTCAGCTGATGTCCCCCAAAAGAAGCCTCCTTCCTCATGCCATCTCAAAAACCCTTCAAGCTGAATGTCCTTCCCTTCTGCTTCCTGTGCATTTCTCCGTCCTCCTGACTTCCTCTTGCGCTCTGGTTTTTTCCCCATGTTTACTCTGTATCACCTGTTTTTTTCCTCCACCTCTTGACCTATGGTTGACTTTATTTAATCCTGTTTATAATATTCAGCAGAAAGCTCTTGGATTAAAGGTATATGCTAGGGCTGAGTCACACCACAACTAGAAACAGGTTTTTCCAGTAAACAACACAATCTTGGGGTTCACAGTGTGATCAAATATCCCACAGCATTTGGTGCTAGGTGCTATGGAGCCAGAGTCCCCATATGACTAAGGGAGGTGGGCTTATGAAATAGGAGCAGGGATGGAAACTCACCCAGCTGGCCATTCAGCCTCACAAAGTAGTTTAAATTTTTAAATAAATCTGAAGTAAATTGACTTGTAAATGGTTTGCTGCTATGTTTACAATGCAAAATATATTTTAAAGACCCAGTGTGGTGCCTCACACTTTTAATCCCAGCAGAGGCAGAGGGGCAGGGGCAGGGGTTAGGGTTAGGCAGGGGCAGGGGCAAGGGCAGGTATATCTCCCTGAATTCAAGATCAGCCTAGTCTACATAGCAAGTTCTAGGCCAACCAGTGTTGCACAGAGAAGACTTGATTCATTATCTGTATGTGGTAAAACTTATTTAATGTGCTTACTGACACAGCCCTGCAGGCACAGTTAAATTATAAAATATACTGGTTATGTTATAAACTTTTTCTACATTTGGGGAAATATGCTCTTTTGCTTCCATGTCCTTTCCCTGTTACCCTGGGTTTTAACGACTACTTTAACTTCTTGCTGCTTTCTGAATGTTTTGGGGCTTACAGAGCCAAGATCCTGGAACAATCAGGCTGATCCTGCCTTTCTTACTTCTGGGAGGTCTTTGCAGGGCCATCATACTCAAGTTGCTTGCTTATATTTTGCAGCTGGATTTATAACCACCTGAAACTACCTTCTGTGGTTTCTTTCCCTGCCTCTTGTACCAATTGGCCACACTGCTGTTGTCCTGCGTCTGTCCTCTGGGACCTGACAAGTGTATGATGCTCACAGGGCTTCTCCTTGAATAACCACCAGGGTCAGGGGTGTCTCCCAATAACTACAGCGCATTTATGGGCACACACAGTGCTCATGCGTGGCCCATGCCCGCTTCACAGCCGGTAGAGGAGACTCTGTACCCAGCACTCCCGCAGCAGTGTTGTCAGGAAGGGGCGGTGTTCGTCTCCAACAGTGATCCACATGCCAGTTGTTGGGGGCCCAGCCCAGCCCATAGGTAAGCCAGCACACCTGCTGAACCCTCAGTGTGCCAAAGGAGAATGTGTTCACCTCTGAGGAGGCATCTCTGTAAACTGAATTATATATGTAAATGTTGTGAAGTTGGAAACCAGGAAGTATGCACTTTAAAACAGTGTGTTCCTTGCGGTTAAAGATATTCTGTTCCATGTGTTTTCAGGCATATATTCAAGGAATGAGTATCATTATTAAACCTTGAGGATTGTTAACTAGGGGCTGGGAGCATGGCTAAGTGGCAAGAGTGCTTGCTATGCAAGTAAGAGGACTTGAATTCAAATCTCCAGCACCCACACAAAAAGCTGAGCACAGCTGGGCATATCTGCAGCCCCAAAATTGCTGAGACAGGTGGATCCCAGAAGCTCATTATCCCTTAGTTGTGGCCAAAGCACTAAGCTTCTGCTCCTGCGTGAGACCCCTGTCCTAAAGGGCTAAGACAGAGCAGTAGACACCTGACACCCTCCTCTGACCTCTGCATGTACATGTGTGGGTGTTTACCAGCACACCCACAGGCATGCACCACACACACATCTTTTTAAATTGTTAAATGCACTGGATTGTTAAAAATATCTAGAAATACTAGAGAGATAATGTCTATATGACATCTTTTCATATTAAGAGTTGAATAGTTGGTTTAAAGTTGTCTGCTGGAGCTGAAAAAGAGAGCCAAATTCAGTATTGTACTTGAAACTAAGATTAACACAGCATGCTGTTTAAATGTGTTTAATCTTTGTTCCAGCTTCACAGATGCCTTTTGTGTGCCTGGAAAAGTCAAGAAGGACATGCTTGCAAAGGTAGAATTGTAAATATTCCTCCTCAAGAGTGAAAATGTATAGGATTTTTTTTGTTTATAAAGATCAGAATCTGTAGGAAGAGAATTAGTGGTAGCTGACTAGAGCCCTGTCCTTTTTCCGAGGTCTCCTGTTGTTCCCTTCTTTCCCTTTACAGTGGCTGGGCACCTCAGCTTGTGCTGTGTGTTCTTTGCTGCGGACCTGCACTCCAGCTCCGCCCCTGGTGCTCGCGTGTTGCTGAACTCAGGTGCTCATGTATACACAGATAAGACTGACAGGTGTTCCTGCCTTCAACAGACGTTAACAGAGCAGCTACCAGCACTGCCCTCTCTAAGGTGCTGCGATATGAGTGGCCGCTAACATGAAATCTCTCATTCCCTGGAGAAGTTTTAAAAGCAAAGGAAATTGTAGGCTAGAGTTAACAAAACACAACAAGAAGACATTGTGGGGTTGCTGGTGTGGGGCTGGACTAAGCCTAAGGGACAGAGGTCAGGCAAAGAAGAGCCCAGACCAGGCACTGCTATTTTCTCCTTTTAGGACTATGGTCACCAAGAAGCCATGTCTGGGGCCAAGTCCATCAGGCACACAGCAGCACACTGGGCATCATGGCAGCTCTCTGAACTTGACCTGTTTCAGCAGATTCTTCCAGGGACAACACTGTTCACACCATCATGGCTCCTGTCCCTTTAAAATAAGTATTACCTTCATGCACCTCTGTGGCAGAGGTGTGGAGGTCCTAGGACAGCTTTTGAGAGTTGAGTCTGTCTTTCCAACATGTAGGTTCTGGGGACTCAAGCTTAAGTCCTCAAGCTAGGCACCAAGTTTCTTTCCCCTGCTGAGCCTTCTCATTTCCCTAACTGGCTCCTTTCAGTAGACCTATTAACTTTAAATTTGAAGCATAAAATCTGGATGTGGTGGCAAATGCCTTTAGTCCCAGTACTTAAGAGCCAAAGGCAGCTGGACCTCTGTGAGTTCGAGACCAGCCTGGTCTACAAAGCAAGTTCTAGGACAGCCAGGGCTACACAGAGAAACCATGTCTTGAAAAAACAAAACAAAACAAAACCCCAAACAAATACATGCACACACACACAAAAATCAATGTAAAGTCTGTATGTGGCTGTGGTTACAGTGTGACATTCTGATCTGTGCAGATACTGTGGGGTGGCTAACTGGAACACTACAACAAATATTTTGCCTAGAAATTGTTTACATGTTAAGAATACTTGAAAGTGGCTCCTGTAGCAGTTTTCAAGTGTATAATACATTGTGTTATTCCATCTCGTGGCAAATCTTTTGATCTGACAATCTCAGCTGTGACTCACAAGTATTCTTTGACAAAGCTAGTCCAGTCTCCCTCCCACACTCTTTAATCTGCCCAGGCTCTGGTGACCACTGTTCTGTTCTGTTTCTTTGAGTTTCACTTTAGACCACACATGTGAGGTTTTGTGGTAGCTGCTTTTCTATGCCTTATTTCATTTAGCTGGATGTCCTCCAGTTTTTCCAAAGTGATGGATTGTGCCTCCTTTTTGAGGCTGATAGTATTCTAGTGCATACACGCATCACATTTCATGTCATACGTGTTCTGCAGCGAGCACAGGCGTGCAGATCCCATTAGACACTGCACTCATCACCTATAGAAACTCCAGAAGATGCAGGGATGGCGTGTGGATTCCATCTTGGCCACCCCTTTGCACGTCTTAAAATCAGGTTTAAAACCTCATGACATTTAACTACTGGGGTTCCTTATGTACTTTGGACCTTAGTCCTGTATCAGATGACTGGTCCAGAACTATTTTCTGTTTTGTTGGTTGTGCCTTTCTTTCTTCTGTCTACTTTCTCTTCTGTTGCCTGTGCCTCTGTGCTTTTGAGGTCATTTTTGAAAGGTCATTGCCTGGTCAACATGATTACAGCTTTTCCCATGTTTTACAGTTTCTGTTTTTATACCCAAGTCTTTGCTCCATTTTGAGTTCCTGCTGTTGTGTAAGATAGCAGATAACTTGGTTTTATCTATCTATATGATAATGTCTATTTTGTAACACCATTTATTAAATAGTCTCTTTCTTCTCTTTGTGTCAATTTATTTCTGCCAACAATTGAAAGACCGAATGTGGAGGTTATTTCTGGGCTCTCTCCTATTCCATTGGGTGATACTTTGTCTTTACCATGTTGTTTCGATTGCTAAAGCTTTGTAATACAGTTTACATACTACTTCTACGTTTCTTTGGCTGTTAAGAGTCTTTTGAGAAAGCGCCAGATTGATTTCCAGAGTGCTTGTACCAGTTTACATTCCCACCAGCAGTGGAGGAGGGCTCCCCTCTCTCCACAACCTCTCCAGCATGTGTTGGCACTTGAGCTTTTGATCTTGGCCGTTCTGATGGGCATAAGATGAGAAATAGCGCTTCCTCAAGATCCAGCCATACCACTCCTAGGCATATATCCAAAAGAGGCTCAAGTATACAATAAGGACAAACCATGTTTGTAGCAGCTTTGTTCGTAATAAACAGAAGCTTAAAAACAACCCAGATGCCCTTCAACTGAAGAATGGATACAGAAATTGTGGTACAGCTACACAATGGAATATTACT
Organism: Psammomys obesus; assembly: GCF_907164565.1. Classification (NCBI taxonomy): domain Eukaryota; kingdom Metazoa; phylum Chordata; class Mammalia; order Rodentia; family Muridae; genus Psammomys; species Psammomys obesus. The sequence goes on along the minus strand of NW_026592666.1, from coordinate 14,376,155 downwards.
CAGCAATGAAAAAGAAGGAAATCATGAAATTTACAGCTAAACGGTGGGAACTGGAAAAGATCATCCTGAGTGAGCTATCCCAGAAGCAGAAAGACACACACGGTATATACTCACTCATATAGACATATAATATAGGATAAACCTACTAAAATCTGTACACCTAAAGAAATGAAATCTAGAGGGAGGACTCTGACTAAAATGCTCAATCCCCATCCCGAAAGGCAAAGAGGATGGACATCAGAAGAAGAAGAAAACAGGGAACAAGTTAGGAGCCTGACACAGAGGGCCTCTGAAAGGCTCTGCCCTGCAGACTATCAAAGCAGATGTTGATACTTATGGCCAAAGTTTGGGCAGAATGCAGGGAATCCTATGAAAGAAGTGGGAAATAGATCTGGAGAGGACAGGAGCTCCACAAGGAGAGCAACAGAACCAAAAAATTTGAGCACAGGGGTCTTTCCTGAGACTTATACTCCAACCAAGTACCATGCGTGGAGATGACCTAGAACCCCTGCACAGATGTAGCCCATGACAGTTCAGTGTTCAAATGGGTTCCATAGTAATGGGAACAGGGACTGTCTCTGACATGAACTGATTGGCCTGCTCTTTGATCACCTCCCCCTGAGGGTGAGCAGCCTTACCAGGCCACAGATGAAGACAATGCAGCCACTGCTGGTAAGACTTAACAGACTAGAATCAGAAGGAAGAAAAAGAAACCCTCCCCTACCAGTGGACTTGGGGAGGGGCATACGTGGAAAAGGGGGAGGAAGAGAGGGATTGGGAGGGGAGGAGGAAGGGAACTAGATGGGGGATACAAAGTAAATAAAGTGTAATTAAAAATAAAATTAAATAAAAATTAAAAAGAAAAAAGAAGTCTTTTGTGGTCCCATACAAAATTTCTGTTTTTCTTTCATTTTACTGATTGATTGATTGTATGTGTATGTGCCTGTGAGCAGCACATGTGCAGAGGTCAGGGAAAACCTCCAGGGAGTCAGCTTTACCTTCTACCCTGTGGTTCTGGGGACAGCCCTGGTCATGGGGTTTGACAGTAGACAGCCACACCCACTCAGCCATCTTGCTGGCCCTCCACATAAACCTTCTATTTCGGTGAAGGATGACATTGGACGATTTTGTATCTGTGAATCACTTTGAGGAGTATGCATAATTTCAGAATATTAATTGTTCTGTTTCACAAATAGGCCATGCTACTTACAACTACTTTTGTTTCCGTTTCTGTTGTATAGTTTACAACATACAGGGCATCTGCTTCCTTGGTTGAATTTATTTCTAAGTATTTTACTGTTTTATAGCAATTATAAATTAGACATTTTCCTCAGTTTTTCTTGGATAGATTATTGTTAGTGTACAGGAATATTAATACTGGGGTGTGTGTGTGCATTTTGTGTCCTAAAGGTTTACTGATTTGTCAGTTTCAACAGTTTTTCATGGAATCAGGTGCTCTCTCTATTGGACCATGCCCATAGCAAACAGACCATATCACCTCCTGTCTTATTTTGACCTTTCACTTTCAATAGATGTGCTAAAATGGAGTAACTAGTTCCTACTTTTAGAGAAAATCTCCCAGCTCTGACTCTTGACTCTCAACACCAATGCAGCCCTCGCTGTGCTGAGCCCATCTATGTTTAATCCATTGAGAGTTTATCATAAATGTTACATTTTCTCACGTTTCCTCCTCCCCTTATCTGTTGATACCCCAATGGGGCCTGTTCCCTTCATCTTGTGTGCATGTTCTTGTGTTTATTGACTGTGAGTGTTGAAACACCCTTGCACACTGAGGAAAGATCTCCCTTTGCTGTGATGTGGCCCGTCGGTGTGCCGCTGCACTGGTCTGGTGGTATTTTGTGGAAGATTTTTGGGTCTATGGTCCTCAGAGAACTTGGCTTGTAATTTTATTTCCTGGCAGTGTCCACACCTGGCTTCAGCATCGGGTAATGCTGGCCTTCTGTAATGGGTTTGGAAACACCCCTATTCAGTTTTCTGAAGAGTTTGAGAAGGACTGGTACATGGGGCCTTTACATATATGCAGTGGAGAGCCATCTGGTCCTAGGCTTTTGTCTGATGATGGACTTTTTATTAGTGGTTCAGCCAGTTAGGAACTAGTCTGTTTGGTTTTCTATTTCTTCATGGTTTGGTCTTGGCAGGTTGTTAAGAATGTATGGAGTTCTTCTAGAGCCACCCCGTCGTGGTCTGAGGACTGATCATCTGAATAGTAGCCCTCTGGCCTGTGGCACCAAATTACTCTTCTTTAGTACATGATTTATTTGACTCTAACCCCTCTCTCTTTTTTTTAAACTCTAGCTTTGGGCATGCCGATTTTGCTGTTATTTTTTTTTTTATAAAATGAGTCTTTACTCCATTGATCTTTTCTGTTACTCCCTAGTCTTCACTATTTCACCCCTTTCTGCTCAGATCTGTCTTATTTCTGTCCTTCTGCCACAGGCTTAGTTTTCCTCCTTGTTGTGGTTCCCTGAGGTAAATGCCAGGGTATTTACCTCAGAGTCTCCCTCTTCCTTCACGTGGATTTTTTTGCTGTAAACATCTCTTTTGAAGTTACTTTTCCTGGATTCCATACATTTTAGTATCTTTTTTATTTTGTTTTCATTGTCTCAGGGTACTGTCTTATTGATTGAGGCAGAGTCACAATCCAAAGCACAGGCTGACTTTGAACTCACAGCAATTTCTGCCTCAGTCTCCCAAGTACTGAGGCTGCAGGAGGCATACTGTCCTAATAAGATGTTTTAGGTTTTCTCCTTTGCTATGCTCAGGACTCTGTTGTTTAGCTTCTGTGTATTTCCACAGCTTCTGAAATGTCTCATTTCTCATTTCACTATCATGTTGTCATAAAGCATTTAAAACATTGTAAAAGATTAAAAAAATTTTTTTAGCCAGTATGGTGGCAAATACCTTTAATTCCCAACACCTAGGAGGCAGAGGCAGTGGATTTCTCTGAGTTTGAAGCCAGCTGAGTTCCAGGACAGCCAAAGTTGCACAGTGAGACACTATATCAATCAATCAATCAATCAATTAATCAATCAATCAATCAATTAATTAATTAATTAATTAATTATGACAAGCCAGGCACTGGTGGCTCACACCTTTAATCACAGTACTTGGGAGGCAGAATCAGGCTAACCTCTGCGTTCAAAGCCAGCCTGATCTACACAGCCAGTTCCTACACAGCCAGGGCTACACAGAGAGACTCTGTATGGTCAAAAACAAAACAAACCAAACAAACAAAATAACAATAATACAAACAAATAAATAGATGGAAACAATTTTTTTGTGTATGGGTGTTTTGCCTGTGTAAATGTTCATGCTCCATGTGGGTACAGTGCCTGTGGAGCCAGAAGAGAGCATTGGATCTTCTGGAACTTGAGTTAAGGGCTATGGATTGTGAGCTTCCATATGGGTGCTGGGAATTGAAACTTGGTTCTTCCCAAGAATAACCAGTACTTTTAACCACTGAGCCAGTTCTAAAGCCCAAGGAAACATTTCAATATTCTTTCAATCTTCTTAACTTGGCTGAGTCTTCTTTTCTTCTCTTACACAAGCTCTTCATTGGAGAATGTTCTAGTGGCTTCTGGTGTTCTGGCAAAGGTCAAGTATGGAAAATGTTCTCTGTGTGGGTGAGAGAGAAGCATGCATTCCGTTGCTGTGGGGTGGACATGTTATGTATATCTTCCAGGGTCACATGGCCTGAAGGGTGCTTCATGTTTGTTGCGACCTGAAAGCTTGTGTCCACTCGTGTTTGGCATGCTGTGAGCTGCAGGCAGTAATCCTAACATCTTTGAAATGGCTGCCCAGGCTCAGTACTCAGGCTCAGTACCAAGACTCGGTACCCAGGCTCAGCATCCAGGCTGTTACTGGAAGACAGTGTCAGGCAACATCAGCCATTTGTCTTAACAAGTGTTCCCAGGATCCAAACGCAGCTGCTCACTTTGCTTCTAGGGTCTCCCCACCACATAGGTCCTGGAATGGAGCTGTTGGCACTAGTGACACACAGCGGTCACTTCTGAGAAGGGCTGTAATTGTCTTGTTCTTGTCTTTATAGCTCCAGTCCCCAAAAGGCAAAAATGTGACCACTGGACCCCATGCCCTCCAGACACCTATGCCTTCCGGCTGCTCAGCGGAGGTGGCCGAGACAAGTATGCCAAGATCTGCTTTGAGGACGAGCTGTAAGTACTGTGTGGAAGAAGACATGTGTGTGCTTGGCTGTGTTCCCTCTGCTCCCTCCTAGGCCATACCTGCATCTTCTTAGCCTCTGGCAAGCCTGAAAATAAGGGGAGGGGAAAAGAACACCCACTGTGTCCCCGGAGAAGAGCAATGAGTGTCTCTGAGCTGTGTGTGTGCTGGGTTTGATTTTCATGGTCTCTTGAGGGAGGTTCCCTGTAGTTCACCAGTGAGGCCTCCCAGGCTTGGACTTTTCTTTGTAGTAAGTTTTGGGCTTTTTGTTTTATTTTATTTTGTTTTGAGACAGGATTTCTCTGTGTAGCCCTGGCTGTCCTGGAACTCACTCTGTAGACCAGGCTGGCCTCAAATTCAGAAATTCGTCTACCTTTGCCTCCCAAGTGCTAGAATTAAAGGTGTGCTCCACCACGGTCTGGTTTGTGAGAAGATTTTAACTACAAACCCAGTTACTTAGTAGAAACATAGGGATTTCCAAATCATCCCTTCTGGAGAGGGTCCTGGTAGTTCTGAGCAAGCTCTGCTCGGTAGCTGGTGCTGCTCATCTTCATAGGTGGAGCCTGTGCGTCTCTAGAGAGATGTTCCTTTAGTGATATGCAAGGTGGAAGCTCAGGCCTGGATCTTGACGTGCTCAGAGCTTTTTCATATTACATTTAAGATATTTTTACTCATCTCTTGTCTCAGCATTTGCTCCTGTGTGTTCTGTTTTATTTTATTTAGGCATTTTGGGAATTTTTAAATAAGTGTATTTTGAATTCTTTATTGTATTTGACAAAGTGTGTTTCTTTTCCCATTGCTATGATGAACCACTTGAGCAAAAGCAGTCTCAACAAGGAAGGATTTGTTTTGGCCCACAGTTTGAGGGCACAGTGCATCAGGATAGGAAGTCAGCGGCACTGTCCTGAAGCGGCCAGGCACAGTCTGTCACCTGGAGAACAGTGAATGCTGGCACTCAGCTCACTTCCTGCTTTTTATTGAGCCTTTTTGTTTTTCTGTTCCTGATGCTCCACAGTCTACTTTCTTTTTGCCACATTTCTTTCTCTAACTTTTACTGTGGACAGAACTGTTTTTTTTTTTTCTGTCACCACTGTTCTCTTCTACTGTGTCTAATCTTCCCTTAAAACCAATCATCAACTATTGCTTTTAGATTACAATGTCATTTTAGTTTTTAAACTCATTTCTCTTTCCAAGTGAGCCTGACATTTTTCTTTTTCTTTTTCTTTTCTTTTCCTTTTCCTTTCCTTTCCCCTTTCCTTTTTCCTTTCCTTTCCTTTCCTTTCCTTTCCTTTCCTTTCCTTTCCTTTCCTTTC
>NW_026592666.1:14358491-14370542 GCF_907164565.1 Psammomys obesus | reverse complement strand
TTCCTTTCCTTTCCTTTCCTTTCCTTTCCTTTCCTTTCCTTTCTCCTTTCCTTTCCTTTCCTTTCCTTTCCTTTCCTTTCTCCTTTCTTCTTTTCCTTTCCTTTCCTTTCCTTTCCTTTCCTTTTTCCTTTCCTTTCCTTTTTCCTTTCCCTTCTTCTTCTTCTTCTTCTTCTTCTTCTTCTTCTTCTTCTTCTTCTTCTTCTTCTTCTTCTTCTTCTTCTTCTTCTTCTTCTTCATCTTCCTTCCAATTGAAATTTTCTGTTTTCCCCACTCTTTTTGAGTTCATCAAGTGCTGTTATCTCAGAGTTCAGCTGGCTGGCTGGAGCCTCTGAGTCTACCACTGTTGTCTGCTGGCTCGTTTGGCTTTTGCTTTTATTGACTTCTTTCCTTGTGTCAGCTTCTTCTGACAGTGTGCCAGGCAGCACATATGAGAATTTCTTTAAAAATAGCAGCAAGACACATAAACACACACCAATCAGTTTTTCATCACTGTAATGGATACCAGAAACTAGATGGTTTGTGGTAGAAAAGAACTCTGTCTCATAGGTCAGGAGGGTCAAAAGCATAGCAAGTGACTTCACAATAGCTGGAGCAGACACAGACATTGCATGGTCAGAAGCCAGAGGCACTCACACAGCAAGATGGGAGTCTCTGTGTTATTTTCTCACTTGCTGTTTTCAGGGACTCAGAGCTATGGCAGATCAGGATGACACAAACACATTATAAATGTCACTATTTTCTGGGTTGCCTAGTTCAATAAAATGTGGGCTAAAGTCCACAAATTCCGGCTTTTGTTTAATTTCTCCTAACCTTTGTGACTCTAACTCAGTAAGATCTGAGAGATTTGGTGTGGCCCTCAGTTTGCCTTCAGACTTTTGTCTCCAAGGCCCCATGGCTATCAGAGTACTGCTCACTTCTCCAGGCCTCCTTCTGAAAGCAGTCAGTGTTCCTGCCAGGGCAAAGGTCTCCTTCAATGTTAGATTCACCCTGCAAGGCCTGTCTTCAGTTGGTTGTTGGCAACATTTCAGGGCTCTCTCTTATCCCGACAGATCTTTTTTTTTTAATTTTTAAAAAGTTTTTATTAATTACACTTTATTCACTTTGTATCCTCCCATAAACCCCCTCCCCTTCTAATCCCATCTTCCCTCCTCCTTCCCCATGCATGCCCCCCCCCAAGTCCACTGATAGGGGAGGTCTTTCTCTCCTTCCTTCTGATCCTAGACTATCAGATCTCATCAGGAGTGGCTGCATTGTCCTCTTCTGTGGCCTGGTAAGGCTGTTCCCCCATCAGGGGGAGGTGATCAAAGAGCAGGCCAATCAGATTATGTCAGAGGCAGTCCCTCTTCCCATTACTATGGAACCCACTTGGATACTGAACTGCCATGGGCTACATCTGTGCAGGGGTTCTAGGTTATCTCCATGCATGGAGATATGCATCTCAGGAAAGACCCCTGTGCTCAGATTTTTTGGTTCTGTTGCTCTTCCTTGTGGAGCTCCTGTCCTCTCCAGATCTTACTATTTCCCACTTCTTTCATAAGATTCCATGCACTCTGCCCAACAGTTGGCCATAAGTCTCAACATCTGCTTTGATAGTCTGCAGGGCAGAGCCTTTCAGAGGCCCTCTGTGATAGGTTCCTAACTTGTTTCCTGTTTTCTTCTTCTTATGCCCATCCTGTTTGCCTTTCGGGATGGGGATTGAGCATTTTAGCCAGAGTCCTCCCTCTTGATTAGTTTCTTTAGGTTTACAGATTGTAGTAGGTTTATCCGACAGATCTTTTTAAAAATGTTTTCCTCAGGCTGGAGGGATGGCTCAGAGGTTAAGAGCACTGGCTGCTCTTCCAAATGTTGTGAGTTCAATTCCCAGCAACCACATAATGGCTCACAGTCATCTATAGTGGGATCTGGTGCCCTCTTCTGGCATGTGGGCAGAACACTATATATAATAAATAAATAAATCTTTAAAAAAATGTTTTCCTCCTCATCCCTCACTTCCTCTGGGGGTTAGGGCTACCCAGGTTTTTACAACTGAGGGTGGAAGTCCTTCCTTGCCTCTTTTTGGGTACTCATAGACTATTTTCCAATGCTTAGAAAGCACGAAGCCTTGAGGCTCCTGGAGGCCTTCAGTTAAGCATGCCAGAGGCAGAATAGTGAGGCACTTGTTGCTCACCTTATAGCTTTGTCATGAAGGACAAACTGCAGATTCTCTTCATGATGCTAGTGGGTCTTTTGATGCTAACCTCAGTAGAGGTTCAGGATATGCACATAATTGTAATCATACAACACAAGTTCAAACATGTTTATACACATGTGCAAATAGACACAATACATGCACACACAAATGCAGAAATCTGCACACAGACAACTTGTATACATACTACACATAACACACTTATGCTCATGTGTATACACATGAATACATACAGACCTACCACACACATCCACATATAAGTCACACATCCCACACATGCACAAACACTATCCCTATGACCTCCGATGACGATTACCATCTCTAGGAAATAGTTTACTCCTCCTGGGTTTCAGACACAAAAAGTAAATTTAAATTGCATTTGATATTGACATTTCATTTTTTAAACTGACAAGCAAAAACGGCCTGGAAAGATGTTTCAGTGGTTAAATGCACTTACCGCTCTTCCAGAGGACCTGACTTCAGTTCCTAGCACTCACGTTAGACAGCTCTCAGCTGCCTTTCTCTCCAGCTCCATTCTGTGCCATCTTCTGGCCTCCTCAAGTACTGCACTTGTGTGCACAGACTACACACCTATTAAATAAGAATCTTTTCAAAAGACAAGCAAAAATCAAGTGGTGCAGTATCACGTGTTTATTAATGAGATAAGCAGGGCTGGGCCTGGTGGGTGGGGGAAAGGGTGATGAAAGGTAGGCAAAGCCTGCAGGTCCTGAGGTAGGGAAGGAAGTGAATGAGCGAAGAAAAAAGGAGATGTGAGGAAGCCCAGCGTGGAGGAGACCTGCCATCCTCTCTCAAGACTGTGAGACCAGGCATGGGTTCTTAGGGCCTGAGAGGGCCTCACTGCAGAAGCCTTGGTGCAGAACCTTCATGTCTGGCCTTTGATCCAGATTTTAAGGTGAAACGTAGTTTCCAGGCACCCAGGAACTGAATCTGAATCCTGCAGGTGTATAGAGAAAAGGTGGGGTAGTTTGGGGGAGCAGTACCAGCCACTGCATACTGTGGAAGGGACAGCAGGAAGGAGAGGGGGTGCCACGGCCCTGAGCACAGGCCTATTGAGGGAGGGCTGCAGGGAAGGGAGGGCTGATAGTGAGGGAGGGCTGATCACCCTGCCTAAGTAGGAGCTCCTTGATTGACTCTCATTCACTTTTTAGACTACTAGGAGAGAAGGTCGGGAATGTGGCAAGAGGAATAAACATCGCAGTTGTTAATTGTAAGTGGTACTTGTGTTTCTCAGGAAATCCCTCAAAGCCTGAAATAGCATTTCCACAGAGACCTTGATGTTTCTTTCAAAAAGTCAATATGTGTGTATGCATATGCACAGTCATCTGAGTATGGGCACACATATGTTACAGTCTATGTGGGGGTTAAAGAGCAACCTCAGATGTGGGTTCTCACCTCGCTCTTTCCTTGGGATCTCTTCTTTGGGTCTCTGTTTTTGTTTTGTTTCTTTTTCTTTTTTCTTTTTTTTTTTTTTTTTGCCACTGTGCACACTAGACTAGCTGGCCAGTGAGTCTCCACCTCTCATCTCCACACAGGATTACTGGGATTACAGACACACAGTTCTGTGTCAGTTTTACACAAGTTTTTGGAATTTGAACTCAGCTCTTCATACTTGCAAGGCAAGCATTTTATCCACTGAGCCATCTCCCCAAGCCAAGACCATGGGTTCAACACATAATGTCATATCTAGGTCTACATTGTAATGAGTTCTAAGATGATACAGCTGTTTAATAGTCTTACTCTACAAACCATTTATGGTTCAACAACAACAAAATAAGCAAAAACTGAATCTTAGACTTTGCTATTGAGGAAGGGCAGGCAGAGAAGACAGTGAAGCTCAGATCCACACAGGCTCTGGGGATCCTTTTGCTCTCGGAGCTGGGGACCGAGTAGAGGGAAACAACACTGACCAGTTCTCTCTGGCTGCTGTGGGCCATGGGATCCTGTGCAGGATGCATGAGCCTCCTCTGGGATGGTAGTAATTTTAGGGGTCCCTTGCAGTAGGAACCATAACAGGTGAGAAAACAGGGGTCATACAGAAAGCAGCCAGCTGCAGAGCCAGTGACGCTAGGGCGGTGGGGCAGGACAAAACACTCTCAGTCAGATGACCCCTTTGGACACCTAGTGTGACGTGGAAATGTCTGGAGGGCTCTGATAGTTAAAAGGGAAAGAAGAGGAGCTTAAGATCCTGTAGCTGACACAGACCAGAGAGTCCTAGAGAAGTGGCCAGGTACCTTCTCCCTGGTGGAGGTGCTCCTTGGAGGTCAGCTTATTGCTCTGTGACTTCCTCGGGAGAAATAAAAACTTCCATTCACCCCAAACAAGGAAGGAGCAGATAGGCCAGACACAAAGCCCAGTGGGTCTAGACTGGTGACATAAATGATATAAATGAATTTGTTTGGGCTGTTCACTGCAGCCTGGGTGACTCACAGACAGCCTTGCCACAGCCATTTCCCAACCCTCTGCCTACCAACGTCCTACTTTATAGGCTCGCAGGCACAGCAGCAAACCCAGTTCAGCCCTCCTCTTAGTGTTGAAGAGGCAGAGGTGGCTGCAGGCTCATACAAACTGGGGTGCTAAAACTAAGCTCAGGTTCCATGTCTCCATGTGCCCTGACCTTGCTCTTACAGTTCTGGTTTCAGCAAACACTGACCATGGGAAGGACGACTTGTAGCCTATAGGAGGACAGCCTGTATTGCTGCAGGTTGGGATAAAGATAACCATAAGATGGAGTTGCTCTGGTCAGAGTTTGGAAGAATAATCCCATCACACATCCCTTCTCCAGGCTAGGGACCACTCTATCCTATTTCCTCCAGAGTCCCTTAAAAGAAATGTGCCCAAAATGGTGGCTAGCACTACAGCATACACTTGGTCCCACGAACTTTCTCTTAAAAGGCTGTTTCTCTTACTTTCAGATGAGACTGGGAAGGTGATAGCAACAAAGTACTTTGATATGTACGAAGGTGGTAAGAAAGCCTTTTCCAATTGAAATGAAGACTGTGTAGACCCCATGGGGAAACTGAGGCATGGCTTGATGAAGAAGCAGAGTCTCTTTGGCATGTGTTTATCATATGTAGGTTCGGTCACAGTTCTGAGCCCTGTGCTCTAGGACATCACCCTTGGGACTGACCTCTTATTCCTGATGGAAGAGGTGGCTAATGGGTGCTTGCATAAGCTGGGGTTGGAGCCAGGTTCAGGTTTAATTTATTCAGGGCTTTCCACTCTGTATGGCTTGCCTTGTTTCCATCTTTGTTTGTTTGCTATACCCCAAGTACTTGCTGCAAGTTGTCCATGTCCCCTGGGCTTCTCTAAGATAGCTTCCCATGGAGCCCCTGACAGCACTCCTGAGGAGGTAGTGGAGGCACTGACTGTTCCCTGAGACCAGTAGAGGGAGCAGGGGGTGCAGAATAGGTGGGGGGGGGGTGGGAGCCTCCCTCACTGAGAAGACTGAACTGCTGTCTGGCCTTGATCCTCCAGACAACTCTGGGCCAATGGTCAAGTTCATTCAGAGCACCCCTTTGAAATCCCTGCTGTTCATGGTGACGCACGATGATGGGAGCTCCAGGTGAGTGTGCAGCCAGCCAGGAGGAAGGCAAAGGCCCCGGATCTGGCAACTCCTAGAGAGTGAGATGCTTTCATGAGGGAAGGGAAGAAATGGTCGCGGCAAGTGCCGGAAACCACTCCCACACCTGCATCAGGGCACGTTTCACGCACAGAGACATGTGCACACATGCACACATTCATGGCTCACACACAATGCACACACAGACTCAAACACACCTGCTTATTTGTACGCAGAAGTTTATACACAAGCTCACATGCATGCACACGTGTTTGCAGGCACACATATAAACACACGTAACTATCTACCAGGAGTTCTTATGTAACTCAATGACTCTCTAAGTACATCCCACTAGTTCAAAGAGCCTGTGGAAATACAGAGCTCCTTGCTTAGAAAGTGGACTTGTTTCGGGACACTGGGCCTTTTTGCCCTCCTTCTGCAGCCTTCCTTGGCTCCCTCGGCTGAGCTGTTGGAGCCTTCTAATGCTTTCTCCTTTGACCCAGACTGCAGGCCCAAGCGAAGGACGCCATAGAAGCCCTTGGAAGCAAAGAAATTAAGAATATGAAGTTCAGGTCAAGTTGGGTATTTGTTGCAGGAAAGGGCTTTGAGCTCCCTTCAGATATTGAGAGAGAAAAGGTGAGTGTTTTACCCATTCCCTCTCAGACAGGGCTGTGGGGTGTGAGGTGTCTCATCAACAGTCATTTATACACAGAGCACTGGCAGCCCATTCACTCCATTCCAGACTCCTTCAGTCTCAATGGAGTCTGCAAATGGGATGCTGGGATTGGTCTCTGTCCCTGGTGTGGCCGTGCTGTTTGGGCAGGAGCTAACCTCCTTTAGTCCCTCCTCTGGGGGTGGCACTCACACAGTCACAGAGGGACTTCCTGGGGCAGTTATATATGAACCACTTCTAAGATGAACTGTCAAGTAGGCATGGACAGAGTGGCTTTGGCTGATTGCCATCCTTGAAGGAGTCATCTGTGGCTTGATGCCTTCATTTATCAAAGAAACAGGCAAAGGAGGGAAGTGAGCAAAGTTCCAATGAACATCCCAGCTGATGGGGCATGCTACATGGCTGTGCAAGGTCGATGCCTCTGGGGAGCATCACCCCTTTTTGACAGACATAAGTGGGCCTGAAGAGGAGACTGGCTGTACCAACAAGGTCCATAGCTCTGATAAGGCCATCTTCCTGCTTAGCTAGAATTCCAAAAGGGCAGAGCTTGCCCCTTCCCCAGGGTTACACCAGGTCACATGATTCAGCTTGAGCCTTTGCTTCCACTGTCTGGCATCATGGTTTAAAGAAGACAGTTGCAGCCAGGAGCAGCTGAGTCTCCTCTGGTTGGTATAGTCTCTTCTAGGAGGAGGGTGACATCTAGGTCACTGTTACTAGCTCCAGAGATCCTGTCCCTTCTGGAGCACCCTCATATCTGAAACAGGAACCTGGAGGCCATGATTAGGTTGACATGTGCCAGTCAAAGCATGTTTTCACCATGACCCCCGGTTAGTTTATACACAGAAAGCCAGCCCTTCAGTGTTGAATATCTGTGGGCAATGGAGGCCTCATGGTCACCTTCAAAGGGAGGAGGCTCTGGCTGGTGGCTCTCTAGGCCCAGAGAGATTGAAGGAAGACAGGCATGAGAGTAGGGCACAGGGATTCAAGGTGAGGTTTGCTGAGAACACACATGGTTTTGTTTAAGCTTCAGTTTTCCTTTGGTACCAGTGACTGTGTAGTGGGGTGCCCTGACCAGCGGGGGTTCAATGAATGGGGTGGGACAAGAGACACGAAGAATGAAGACCAAGACAGGCTGTGTGATCAAGGTCTTATTTATTTGAAAATTTTCACACAACTTTATAGGGAGAAGGCAGGAAGGGAAAATGCATCAGCAAAGTAGTTTATGATACAAGAGATAGCAGGGTGGTTTATGATGCAAAATACCGCAAGAATATTTGCTAAAAGAAAACAAGAATGTTAGCTAAGATATCTCAAGATGCTCTAGCCTGACAAGCAGATGTCTCATAAGTTCCTGGAACATAAATCTCTCACCCATGACCTTGTTGCAGCTGTTGGTAACTTTCCAGTAGCTGGCTTTGGCTCCCAGTAGTGGGGAGATACCCCACTTGTGTTGGCTTTGGGGGCACACTCTGAGAGTGAATTTAGGATTCCCTTCACTCCAAATGACCCATACCACAGACAGATGTCTCCTTAGGCTATGTGGACAAGCTAGTTCAGATCCTTACCAGCAGGAAAGGGATAAAGACACACCAAAGTGGGCTCAAGGAAGAAGGCTTAGGTCTCAAAACCTACTCCAAAGCTGCAGTCATCAGAATGGCTTGGCATCTGTGAGGACAGGCATATAAGAGTGAGTAGAGCTAGAGTTCCAGAGACCACAAGGTTTCCCTCAGACCTCACCGGATGATTTTGTCTAGTGAACCAAGACTATCTCTTTAGGGGTGAATAGTTTCTTTAATAAAGTGCAGGGGGAACTACATATCACATGGGGAGAAAATGGATTTGGTTCCCTGCCACACACCACATACAACAATGCAGAATGAGTCAAACACCTAAAGGGTAAAATACCTAAAGAGGTAAAACTGCCAACCTCTCTCAGCAGGATAGCAAAACAGGCAGAAATCTCCACCATCCTGGGCTAGTCAGGGGCTTCTGGAAGAGTGCAGTGTTACAGCAAAAGGAAAAAGATAAAACATTCAGCTTCAGAATTACAGAGCTTTCTGTTCCAAAGTTATACACGAAGAAAGAAAACAGCCAGGCACCATGGTCTGTCATTTTAGCACTCAGGATGTGGAGGTGGAACAATCAGGAATTCAGGCCATTTTTGGCTACCGTTGAGTTCAAGGCCACCTTGGGCTGCTTGAGATCTTATCTCAAACAAGAGCTACAAAGTGAGAAGAAAACCACAGAGTAATTGTAGGAGAAAAATATTTGCAAATAACAGACTTGTGTCCAAAATATATAAAGAGCTCTTATAATTCAATGATTAAAAAGATAACCCAATAAAAATAGCCAAAACCTCTGAATAGATGCTTCTTCAAGGAAGATGTGCACACAGACTGGTGATAAACTGTGGACAGAGGCTTAGTAGCCCAAGTCATGACAACAAAAACAGCTCAGATCTCAGTGAGCTGGAGCCTCAGGCTCACTGTGGTGGTTGTAATCATAACTTGTAGTGAGACAGGTAACTGGTGAAGAACATGTGCCGAGCCTCGAATGCTCGAGTGGCTAGAAGAGACGTAAAATGAGGAACAGTGGCAATTTCTTCGAATTAAAAGAGACAGTTCCTCTTAGCCCAACAAGCTTATTTGTGAGCATGGCTTCCCTCAGGAACTGGGGTACAAGTTTACACAGCTGTGCTCTTCCAGCCAGAGGGCGGTGTCAACATAGGCTAACCGCGAGGAGGAATATTCAGCCGTGTCCGTACTGAAACTGCCATAAGCGATTGCATTGGAGATTCTTGAAAACACTATGCTGAGTGACACAAGCAAAAGCAGATGTGATGTGTTGTGTGCTTCCATTGTTAGACAAAATTTCTAGAATGAACAGATCCAAGGGGACAGCAAGTAGGTTAGTGGCTGCTTGGGGTGGGGAAGGACAGGAATGGCTGCTGCAGTGTGAGGCTCCTCTTTCAGGTGATGCCATGTCTTAGTGGCTGTGGTGACAGGGGCATGCGCTGGGAATGTGGTAAATGTTGTCAGCAGTTGAGTTTCACAGTATGTGAGTTAGGTTTCAGTGGGGTTGTGGTGTAAGAAAAGGCAGTAGGCTAGGATGCTCCACTGCCAGTGAAAGAATTGAAGATGTGGTCATAATGTCCACTCCAGTGTGAATACATGTTTGCTGAGTGACAAGTGCTAATGCCCTCTGGCAGTGGCCTGTGTGGAGTCTGGACTGCATGGTCCTGTCCCCACAGCTGAGAGCTAGATAACGAGCTGTCCCCCTGGCAATGCACACCAAACGCACACCTACGTGGATCAAAAGTAAACAGAATGTGGGGCCAGCTCACACTGCTGCAGCTGTTCTCACGCGCTCTTGGCTGCCCTATCAGGCCGCGCTGGCGACTGCACAAGACCCCATCCTCTGGGAAAGGACTACAGCTGCATTTAAAGGCTATTGAGAGACACTGAGCCTGGGTGTGGTAGTTTGGGTCTATAATCTCAGTACTTGGAAGGCTGAGGGCAGGAGCAGCACTGTAGGTTCCAGGCCAGCTTGGACTACAGAATAGGATGCTCTTTAGCTAAAGAAGCTGAAGAAAGGAAAGGGAGGCAGAAGAAAGGGATAGAAGGAGGGCAGCCAGGAAGTAAAGATGAAATGACAGAAAGAATGGGCTGGAGAAGAAAGAGGGGCACTGAGAAATGTAAGCTCAGCTTGGGCTAAAGAGAGTGCTGCCGTGAGACTTCTGCTCCCAGCAGACACGATCCCGCAGGTTTTGATGAGCTTAGTGGATAAACGACACCCTTTTCTTCCCCTCACAGATCAACCACTCAGATCCATCTAAGAACAGATACTCAGGCTGGCCAGCAGAGATACAGATCGAAGGATGCATACCCAAAGGGCTGAGCTAGCAATGTCTGGACTTCAATAAATGTGTTTTGTGCATATACGCGCAGCTGCAATGTGCAGGAGTCTGATCCCTTGCCGTGCAGCTGGGGAAAGGGTTGATGCTGACTCGAAGTTTGTTGTAAACCAGTAAGACACCGTTGGTTACACTGAGTCTCAGCAGCTGATGTTACCGTGCTGCTGTGTAGAGTGTAGGTGTTCTCAAGCCAGAAAAGCAAGCAGACAGGGTCGTTCTGGGGGAAACTGGACGGAGGGTGGAGAGGATTGAAACTCTTACTGGCTGCTGAGCAGTGTTATGCTCATGTCTAAGTCAGGCCACTGTGTCTCCACAGCTCTTCGGAGTGTGTGCTTGCCCACTGTCACTTGGAATGCCCTTGTTCCCGCCATTATCTCCTGGGGAATGAATGAGGCCTTAGCCAACATTTGGTCCCCTCACATTTGGCTCTTAAACTTCCCTGAAGGGTATGGATTTATTTGCTTCCAGCTCTACCTCTGTGCAAGGCACTGCTTGGCCAGGAGTGAAGCTGGCACTGTGCCTTGATTATGAACCTCCTTTCAGGAGGGCAGCCACGTAGCTCAGACTTGGAGAGACTCCTTCCCAGTGCAGCCAGTGGGTGGCACCTGTGGCCAGGTTAAGAATGAAGTCCGGAGAACAGACATCGCTGACTGGAATCTGCTCTGAGCTCCTTCCTGTGCTGCCCACCAGAGGAGCCAGAAGCCTGTACAGCAGTGTGATTGGCTCTCTGGCCCAAGGGGTCTCAGCTTCAAGTAAGGGCATGGTTTGAAACGTCAGCAGAATGACCTCAACATGGGTGATGGTCTGATGGACAAGATGCTGGCTGCACGAGCATGGCAACCGGAGCTGGACCCCAAACCTTCACGTAAAAAGCTGGGCATGGTGGCGCACTCTGCAGACCCCACACAGGAGGCCACAGGCCAGCCGGTCTAGACCTGAGCTTCCAGCTCACGTCTCGAAAAAACACGGTATTCGGCTGAGTCAGGGAAAGCTTCCTGCGTAACCCAAGTTCAGACCCCTGGGGTGGTGGGAAAAGAAGCTGTGGCAACAGTGTCGCAGTGCCAGGGCCCGGGGAAAGGCGAGGCCGGTGGCTTCTTGGCTGGTCTGCAGCAGGAGCTCTGGGCCAGGGTGAGACCCGTAGATGAAAACACTCTCACTTCTGACTTCCACACAGGCACATATAGAGGAATATATGTATTTACACAATCTATGCACAAACATAGCCACGTACACAAAGGAATAAATTGTGGTAGAAGAAGATAGCTGACTTTGACCTCTGGCCTTGCCACAGTCTGCACACACAGCATACACACACACACACACACACACACGTGCTTGCACACACGCATGTACGTACACATACATGTGCACACACTCATCATGCCCACACTCACCATACACACCATATACACATGCACACACACACACTCACCATTTATACACACACACACACACACTCACCATACACATACTCATCACACACACACATACGCACCATACATACATGTACACATATACAGTCACCACACACACACACACACACACACATGCACACTCACCATACACACACACACACACACACGTGCTTGCACACACGCATGTACGTACACATACAGTCACATATGTGCACACACTCATCATGCCCACACTCACCATACACACCATATACACATGCACACACACACACTCACCATTTA
>NW_026592666.1:14329783-14358481 GCF_907164565.1 Psammomys obesus | reverse complement strand
CACCATACACACCATATACACATGCACACACACACACTCACCATTTATACACACACACACACATACACACTCACCATACACATACTCATCACACACACACATACGCACCATACATACATGTACACATATACAGTCACCACACACACACCACGGAAGCCAACAATACATATCATTGAAAACACCTGCTACCCTGAGCCCCCCGCTCCTTGATGCACAACCCATCCTAATCTCTCGGCGTCCAGCTGCCTGGACCCTTCCTGTCCAGTGCAGATGCTGGAGAGAGTGGACAGGCAGATGCTTTCTGCCCTGCTCCTGCCTGGAAATGTGTTGCCAGCCTCCCACTGGCCCCTCACCCGCCCACCCCCCGGCAGGCTGGCTCCACAAGGCTGACTGCAGCTGGCTCCTGGCTGACACCAGAGAGAAGAGGAAGTTCTCGAAGAGGCAGCTTTCGAGGCTGGAGGAGGCACAAACTTGCCAAATTCCCCAGTTAATCAGGCTTTCCAGCACTCCCTGTATGTCTGTGCGGTGTGCACCAGGGAATGCTGGCTAGCTGACTTTCCTGGCAGCGCTATCATGGTCCTCTGTGGAAGCAAGCCCTTTGCAAAAGGAAAAGAGAAACTGCAATACTGAGGAAAGAGAAGGCTATGGAGAGTCATTCTACTTCAGCAGGAAGACATGGCCCTCTCAAACACAGGAGGATGCCACCTTCCTGAGGAGTCAGTGGCTTCCCAGGATCCTTCCTGCTCCCAACTCTGTCATTTCTTTGTCAGGGGGCTGAACTGGCTGGGCACCTCAGCTGGGTGGCTCCTGGCTTTGTGCTGTCCTGTCTGGAAGCAGTGCTGGTGTTGATGGGGTCCTGGCAGGACAGTTCTCCCGATTTCGATTTCCTTTTATCTGAGGGAGAGTCTGAACCCCACGGGAAAGGGAGCTAGTCTTGTTGGGAGGGGGTAGAACGATTGTTTCCAAGGAACCACTGTGCTGCCAGTGGTAAGACAGAATAGTGGTAATGCTTATCCATTCTTGGCTACCCGTGTAGGTTGAGAAACCATTAAGAAACATTAAACGTCACCTCTAAGGAGAAAGCACATGCTGACAGATGCCAAGTGTAGCCACTGTGGGTTCTCTTGTATGAAAAAACCAGGTCCATCTCTCCTGCCCAAGTTCACAGGGCAACAGGGTACCACTTTTAAGGTAGTATCTCTGCCATCATGAACTAGTAAGAACTTTAAGGAGAAGCCTATAAGCATAGATGCTGGGCTCAGTTTTGGGGAGGCTGCCTGAAGATGTGGAAGTCAGCATGGGGCCCTCCAAGATTCTATGGGAGGAGAAAGCCAGGTGAGGCCCCTCTGGAAATCATGAGAAGGTTGGGTCCTAAGGATACAGAGCAGGACAGGGACAGTCTCAGCTTCCATAGCACCTCATCCCAGGCCAACCTGGGAGAAGCCTGGCATTCACAAATAACAAGGAGCTCCGGTCTGGCCCTGTGCAAGGATTAAACACGTTAGTGATTAACCAAGAGTCACCAGTGATGCATTTGCGTCACATTGAGGAAATAAAGAAAAGCACTTCCCCTGGAGCCATTTAACTGAGTGCAAGTCCAAATCAGAGTTCTTCACTTCATGATCCCTGCGTCTTCTGTCTCCATCTGTCTGTGTGTGAGTCTGATTCTGTGCCTGCCTTCAGGATGTCTTATAAGTCTGTCCTTATGTCTGTGTGTCTGTCACTAATAAAGGACTTTGCTGTGTATTTACTGAGCAGCATAAAAAGCATCATATATTGAGGGACTAAGACACTATTTTACAGAAATCTTTAACAGAGTTTTACAAGGGACCAAGTGACTGGCTCTGATCAGTTCCAACTGATTCCAACTGACCCAAACAACAAATAGTAGTACAAACATCTTTGTTTACTAACAAATATCTATAAATGGATATTCATTTTAGAAGGTTGATTTAGAAGGTATATGCTGTTTTCAGCAAATGATATGTGTCTAGTTCTAGGTAGAGGACATGGAAAAACACACAATTTAAGATTATGTAGCTGTCCTGTCACTAGTCTGATGGGTCAGGCCCTTGTTCAGCCAGTGTTCACCTGAGCTGCAGAGAAAAGCCCGAAAACACAACCAGCCCAAACTGTGTCAAGGCAGGGCACAGTCTCTCCTGGAAGCCTTCCTGCTCCTCTGCAGGCTGTCCCGATTCTCTGAGATTACACTTACCCAAAATGGATGGAATTAGCCAGACACTTGTTGTGTAGCAGCTTATTCCTCCTTTTAGGGTAAGACTCCATCTCAGCCTTAGCCTGTAGCCATGACTACTGAAGCAGCACAGCACAGTGGTTGCCAAGTCAGGGTGAAGTAATGCAGCTATGGACACACGGTAGGGAGGGTCAAGAGATCTTCCTCAGCTACACGTGGCTTTGGGAGATGGAGCAGACATGAGTTGAGAGAGTAACTGAGAGCAGGTCTTCATGACGAAGCTTCTGTGAGGATGCCATGGGGCTGGAGTTTGAGGTGCTGCTGCTGTCTAGAGGGTCGCCCACACTCCTGTGACTGACTCCTCACTTGTGTTCTATAAGCAAGACTGATGAATTCCTGGGTCTCACAAGTTAGACACTGGTGAAATTGTACTTTTGTCTGTAGCAGCTCTCCTGGATCGGCAGGCTGGCTCCTGGTCTGAGACTCGGACACTCTGACTACATTTTCTTCATTTGCATACAGTTTGCATATGCTAGACTGGAAACCTTCATTTTTATGTTCTGTGTCACAGTCGTGTACTGGGGTCTTGGCCTGAGTCTTTGCCCTACAAATCTAAGTTTCCTGCCTCTGCCCACATCCTTTCCCCAGTCCATTCTCTTTGTGCCCCTGCCTGACCTCAGGACTTAGAAGTGTTTTCAGTGTGTGACTTCAGGGTTGCTTTGAGGGAGAAATATGTTGGTCCACAGCCCCTCAGCCTCCTTCTTTATTGTTGTATATTCTTTTACTTGCTGTGGTTTGCAGTTAGCAAAAGTGAAAATAAACAAACAAATAAACAAAAACCCAAAAAACAAACAAAACCCAAACCCTTACTTTCCATTTCAGTCACATAAAGGCATCTGCATGGGATTGAGAAATGAGACAAACTTTAAAATAAATTTGTGTATGTATATATGTGTGTGTGTGTGTGTTTGTGTGTGCATGTCTGTGTGTCTATGTTGTGTAGGTTGAAGAACAAACTTGGGTGTCCCTCCTTAGGTGCCCTCTACTTCTTGAATAGGGTCTCTCACTGGCCTGCAACTTTTGCCCAGAGCCCTCCCAGCTAACTTTTGCCCTGCCCTCCGGGAGCTCTCTTGTCTCTGCCTCCCATCCCACTGTGGCTGAAATAGCAGGTGTGCCACTCTGCCTGGCTGTGTATGTAGGTTTCGGGTATTTGAACTCAGGTCCTCCTGCTTGCATAACTGACCCACCTCTCCCGTCCCACAAAACAGTGACTTGTTCTTTTCATTTTTTGTTAAATATGGACCATACCACTGAAAGTGAGAACCTAGAGACTTTAAGGCAGCCCTTTGTGCCTCAATTTTCCTTATTTTCCTTCCAGCACGGCAGTCAAGCACACATGTGCATAGAGACTTTAAAGATAAAACTTGATCTGGAAACCTGTAACAGTCTGCATGAGACCTGTAAGTGGCAGTCTGTCCACAAAGCCCAACATAGCCATCTAGTGACAGGCATGTGAAACCACACTTGCAAAGGTACCCAGAAATGAGGATGGCAAAATGGGGAGTGTGGCTTCCAAAACAAAACCAAAGGGCAAGTGTCTCCCTGGTGATTAGAAAGCAGCAACCTGGGTGTTTGTCCACTCACTGCTTCCTCTCCTCCTAATGAAGGTTTGCTTATATTTTGTGACATGCTCTCATGTATAGCTCAGTTAGCCTGGAACTCAAAATCCTCCTGTCCCAGCACCCCCCCCCTCCACTCCACCCCTCCACACCCTAATCCCCACCACAAACCACCCTGAGTACAGGAACATACCACTGTACCAGCTCAAATGGTGTCTAAATGCTTCAGAAAGTTTTTCCATTTCCTCTTCCTGTGGGTGCTGTTAATAAGAGTGTACAAGTCATGGAAGAGCCTATAGTGTGTGTCTCTCCTGTCACATATGGCATATGGATGTGTGTGCATGTGGGCAGCTTTTCTTGCCTGTCTGTGTGGCCAGGGCTCAATCTTTCTCTATTGCTCTCCACATTTCTTTTTGAGACAGAGTCTCTTACCAAACTTGGAGTTTGCCCTTCCAGCTAAACAGGCTGTCCAGGGAGCCCAGGAATCCACTGTCTCTATCCCCAACTTCCTCAGCCCTGGGATCAGAGATGGGTAATTGAAGTTATGTTATGTAAATATGTTTTTGTTTTAATCCCAAGTGGGAGAAAAATGGGGCTGCTTTTAGTTTGTCCATACCTGATAATTGCCTCATGCAGCTCAGAGAGGGGCATGGTCTTTGCCAGCTGGTAACAGCCTCTTGAGGCTGGGAGAGGAGCATGGTCTTTGGCAGCTACCTTAATGGAATCCTGAGGACTCAGAGAGGGAATAAATACTAGCACCTAGGGAGAGCAGGGTTAGGCTTTGAGGATGCTTCACAGAGATGGTAGGAGGAGGAAGGCTGCTTGTTCAGTCCGTTTCTGTGTTTGTCTGCTGTTACTGGTTTGCTGGGTATCCTGATGGCTGAGATTGGACTCGCCCCAAAGAACGTGACCCTAACTAGCCAGAATTAGCCAAAAAGAACTCTGCCCCCTCTCCCTACCAACCTTCTTTCTCTCTTACCTAGTTTTGGGGGAAGGTATTAGGAGAGATAAGGGGCAGAGAGGGGAGAAGGAGATGTAAGAAACCCCACTAAGATTGTCACAATCAAGACACCAACAGAAATGCTTGTTTTTCACATGGTGCTAGGATCTGAACTCAGTCCACATGTTTTCATAGGAAGTATTTCACCCACTGAGCCATCTCTGTTATTGTGCAGGTGATTCAACTGGCCTGCCTTCAGAGGCCTTCAAAGTCCTGGCAATGTCTTACGTCATCATCTGGTGCCACCAGCAGCAAGTGTGTGTGTGTGTGTGTGTGTAATATAAGGACCCACATGCCACTCCAGCTCTCTGGGTCTTTCTCTTGGTCTGTCTCTGTCTCTCAGTCTCTCTCTGTTCCAGCTTCTCTCCCCCCCCCATGGCCCACTCTCTGTCTCCATCCCTGCAACAGGACCCCTTCAACTTCCCACAAAAGTTAACTTCCCTCCTTATACTAGATTTGTTGTGTGGCATGTAATTCCTTACACTATTACGACAATCTCCCTAGCCCCTGAATAGCCATCTTTAAAAATTAAAGCACAGTCCTCAGATGTTTAGCTTACTGAATGTTTCAGCTGCTTCCAAAAGGGACCTCCTCTAGAGGCTGGCCCACTAGGGCATATCCTTACCACGCGAAGGTTGTGCACCAGGTCCTGAGCCAGCTCAGCATGCAGAATTCAGGAAGGCTTCAGAGGTGGCTGGGTGAGCTGAGAGCCACGCCAGGGTCTCCCCTCGCATTCCAGCATGTTCATTGAGCTTGGGCCTTCCCTCCACTTACTTCATCTTTGGTATTTCCCAGAGCCCCATATGTCCTGTGACCTGCAAGAACCTCAGAGCTGAGACCCAAGAGCCATGAGATTAAAAAAACAGTTCTGAACCCAACAAGCAGGAAGTGTTATTTATTCAGACTGAATCAGACATCTCACCCCCTTTCAGTGGTATACATCTTAGCAGGATGGACAAGTACAAAAATAATATTATTCTAGAAAACTCCAGGGTGGAGGGCCTGGTATGTATATTCTAATCGTATGTTGATTTGAAATTAGTTCAGTGTCCCAGAAATGGAGGAAGATTCCCAAAGAAAACATTAACCAGTTAGAAGCATCTTCAGAAATACAATTTACACTCAAGAACCATGTATGAAAATATGAATAAATGAGAGCTACACAAAATACATTTTACAAAGTACTACTTTCTGCCTTTTCCAGAATTCGGTAGAAGGAGGCTCGGATCACTTATTTATTTATTTATTTATTTATTTATTTATTTATTTATTTGCAAAGTCTTACCATGTAATTTGGGTGGCGTGAACCTCACTATCTACACCAGGCATCCTGGATACCTACCTGCCTCTGCCTCCTGTGTTGGGATTAAAGGCAAGTGCCACCATACCTGGAGCATGGCTTATAGTTCTCCCACCAGAACCCAAACCTTGCATGCCAGAGAAGCAGGGGATGTAGTGGCCCTTTCCATGCCCAGAGAGCATCTTAAACCTTAAGGATACTCAACTATGCAGTTGAATGGAGGCAAAAGGAAACACAGCCTTTTTACACTCTAAAACTTCAGTTTTCACTAGCATGTAAGAACCCCACATACTCTGTGAGTTTGAACTGAGTCCCTCTCTGGTGAGACTGTGTGATACTGCAGCAAAGGGGGAAAGGGTGGGGAAGCTATGTCTGTCTGTCTTCATCTCAGAAGGAAATTACTAAGTTCTCTCCTTACATGGCATTCTTCATTCAGCAGTACTCACCCTGGCAATGTGGGACTCTGTGAGTGTTTTCTTTCCCAGGTAGACAGGGCACAGATTCGAGGATGACAGTAGCAGGAAGGAAGCTCTGCCCACCCAAACTCTTCTTTCAGGATATGTCTCTGATGGAAGCCATCCCTGGAGGAATATGGTCATGGCTTTCAGAGTGGGTGGGCGGTCCAACAAGGCTGATTATCACGAGACTGCCCAGCTTCAGTTGTCAGGGTCCCTTTCTGAGTAGACAGTCCCCAAAAGGAATTTGGCCACGTCAGTGTGGCTGGAGTAACTCTCCCTTGCCCAGTGAATTGCCCAGCACACAGCTTTGACCCCTCCGCTTCAGGCCTGGCTCTGCTCCTACCTCAGGCACTCTGCTCTTACTAGAGTAGCCATCCTCTAAACAAAATAAACTGCCCTATGCTGACTGTCTGCTCGTGGCCGATGATCAGCTTGAGGGGTTGCCTTTGGAAATTCCTGACACATAGGGCGCTCTGAAAACTGGAGTGAAGTGGGTTGCCCACCCTGTCTGGGGGGGTGTACCTCTCTCCTGACTCCTTCAGCCCTTGTCCTCCTCTAAAAGTCTAGACTTTATCAGCTCCCAGGAATCTCTGACTTTGCTGATGAATTGACCAATCTGTGTTTGGCTCAGGGAACATGCAGGCTACTGCCCTCTCACATATTCTCTGTCAAGGTTGACTTCAATGTCTGGACATTCCTAAGACTGGGGGTGGGGTGGGGGATAAAGTTCTGTAAGGTAAAATCAACACAGTGGGGAAATTTGAAGTTAAAAGAAAGCTAATGCCCAGATAGAAGAACATTTTCCTGAAGTGTTAATCCTGTTTATTCTGTGAGCTTATTCTAATCACATTAGGACTCTCTTAAATGCCCCCTCCCAAAAAAAACCTCAGCTTTTCTCTCTAATTGATAAATTGCCACAAACTCAGTTCTGTAATTCTTAAAACTTACTGGAGAGGAACATAATCACATATGTGGGCTTTTTTTCTGGCAGTAAAATATACAGTTTTGTATTGTGTGCTATTCCGTTGTTTTGCCTTAGAAAATAGTGATGATTTTTTCCCCCTGTGGGTGTGCCAATAATCAATTCTAGTAACTTCATGCAAAAGAAAACATGCTGGGATGCCATCCAGCTATTTGGTTTCTACTAATAAAGATAAATGCTGTGAAACTCAATTATCCTTCCCTGCAAGACAGACTTCTGGGTAGCTGTCTATTCCCAGGGAGGAAGCTGGAATTCAAATCCCAACCAGACAAGAAAATGGTAAGAGCAGTTTAACAAATCCCCATTCTTAATTAAATCATCAAGTAGTCCCTCCCTACCTCTTAAATGAGAGGAGAGAATCTGCTTTAGAAAACCTCTTCCGCAAGCTGTGAAGTGCTTACTGTTGCTTTCTGGGAATTATTTTACTCTCAGTTTTCTGACCCAACTGTATCTCTAACACAAACCTCCTGGTTTCAGGACCAGTCAGATAAATTCTTCCCAGAATACCAGAAGTGGGATGTGCTGGAAAGAGCACACCCATGGCCGTGTGCAGCACGTTGGTCTCTAACTCCAGGCACTTGTTTCTGGCTCAAAAGAAAATGCAAGGTCCACACCAGGAGACTGGAGACAGATCGCCAGCAGCTCTCACTGTGGGGACACGGATCCTTTTTATTTCTTGCTATTGTTTAAAAACATATATCTTTAGTTACCTGAAGACAGAATTTAACTTCAGACTTTTGGGTTGGGTTGGTTTCTCAAGAGAGGGTTTCTTTGCATAGCACTGGCTGTCCTGGAACTCACTCTAGCTGGCCTAGAACTCACAGAGACCTGCCTGCAGGGGTAGCTCCTCCTGCGTATTGGGCCTAATGGTGTGCGGCACCACTACCCAGGTAACTCCAGGCTTCTAAACATCTCCTCAGGAAGAAAACATCAGCTTATTTCAAATAATTGTTTCAGTTGAAGTGAAGCCAGGTTTCTCCTCAGAGCTGGCAGGTTTATGACAAGCCAACATGAAGCCGCACCGTGCAGGTGGGAGGTGCTCCCATCTTCCAGTGTTTTCCTCATTCTATTCAAGGCAAAACTGAGACCCTCAAAAGGGTGCTACTTCAATTTCTGTTCAAAGCAAACCTTCCTGAAAGTTTGCCAAGTGAAGCCTCAATTTGCAGAACTCGGGAGGTGGGTGTCACCACAGTTTTGACTAAAAGGCAGCATGTGCCAGGAAAATGTCCCAAATACAACTGTCTATTTCGTTCTGCTTGCTAAGCTATGCTTTTGTAATGTAAGTGTTACCACCAAAATGTCACATGCAGTTGCATCTGCAAAGGTAGGGACATTTGATACAAAATCCGTGTGCCTGAACACCCTGCTTGTCTGTACCCTGTACTGTCACACAGGCACCCACTGACTCAGTGTGCCAGAAACCTTTTGCTCTTCAGAAGCCTAACCTAATACAAAGATTTGGATAGTGTGAGTGTGAGGACCGAGCCGTCCTGTTTCAGGGATTCGTAGTCCCCACAGCACAGGGAAGGGTGGCAGAGTATCCGAAGAACTTGGTTCACTTCCATCAAACCTGCCTAGAGACAGGAATCAACAGAAAAATCAACAGGTGAACAGCATCACACTTCTAGAGATTTCTAAGCCTTAATGCATTTTGGGATTATTTGTTCTCAACCAGAACAGGCTGGACACGTTGGTGAGCATGTGAGAGCACAATGCTGTTCCTGCTTCTGTTTGTTTTTCCTTCTGCAACAGCTCAAGTCCTCTCACACCAGAATCTCCCAGAAGGTTCCTCTGGCTGCTGGGGAGGCTTCCCGTTCACTGCAACATGCCTGATGGCTCCTGCATGTCCTTGGCACGGCCATGCATTTCTCAATGTGGAGGTGACCAAGTGTGCAGACCAGATGGCTGAGACGTCTGAAGTCTGTTGTCAACACCACAAACACTCCTGATGGGGTGGGGGCTCCCTGGCACTCTAGGTGGAGTGTTTTATATCCAACCCATCCCTGTAGCAGCACAAAATGAACACTGAACTTGGCACAGAAATGTGTGCATTTGTGTGTGTGTGTGTGTGTGTGTGTGTGTGTGTGTGAAAAATGGCTTTGCATGTCAATTATGTCCCATCATAAACAAATGTTCACATGGAGTTACAGGCTTCTACCTCACTTTGGCAAAGGCCTCAAATGGCAGTAGATATACTGCTGGTCCCCCATTGCTAAGGCTTTCCTTCCTGTCCCCATAAGGGAGAACCACAGAGGTCATCTGCACGCCAAGTGCCTTCAGGTTTCTTTGCATTGGTACACTTGAGCCCCAGGCGTCTTATGAAGGAAAATGCATGGCTTCAAAGGACTCAGAAAAATGGAAATGATGCCAAGTCACGAGTCTTTCTTCCCTGACAGCTGGTCAGAAGCATGGGCAGCTGGCCATGTCTCCATTCCCAGATCAGTAATTACCAACTTAGTTCCAGAGAAGATTTGGAGAAAAGAAACAATTACGGCAGCAGAGAGAGAGAGAGACTGAGTTTGTTTTCCTCATTAAAACATGATTAATTAACTTGAAATCTGAGTAAGCGTATGTGAAGAAGACCAGCGTGGTGACAAAATGTCGTATGACTGCAGCTCAGCACCTGTCTGCCTCCCCTGACAGCTAGGGCACTAGTGGAATCAGGTGCCTGCACCGACACATCCTGGCCAAGTGACACATGAAGCACCTCGGCCTGTGAGCAGAGTCCGCATGTCATTAGCACTCCATTCCACTCTACCTTCCCCTGTCAGGGGGTTGTGTGAGGTGTGATCAGAGTGTAGCTTGTCATGTCTGGGGGGCCCTGAGACCTACTCAAGGTCCTGCAATGCAGTCAGGTGTAGAAGGCTGGTGACTCTCATCAGGCCCAAGGCTACTTCTCCTCCTCAGATATTAAAAGCCTTTTCATCTGTTCTAGACTAGGCAGTAGCCTAGCACCAAATACCATTAATACGGTCAATACCAAAAGTTTCCTTTAGGCAAGAGAGCTCTAGCAACTGAACTGATTTTCCTGAGGTTGAAGAGAAGACAGTCACTAACCATGACTTGCCCTCTTCTGTTGTTTGTTTGGGCTGATTTTTGGTTTTGGTGGTACACTGGGCAGTTTGGTATAACCAGTCCCATATCCTGAAGCCCAATGCACTGTTTTGGTTCACAACAAGGTGCTTTTATTATTGTTTCCCTCCGAAGTAGAAAAGATCTGAAAACCTGGAAATCAAGAGTAATGGAGTTACAGTGAGTCTGGAAGGCATTCAGATCACAGCTGAGACTCCAGACCGATGGACAGAGAAGCCAACCAGAGATGTGCTCCTGGGAAGAGCTGGGTTCAAGGCAGCTGGAGTTCAGACGAGGCTCTTCATTTCCAGCGATGTCTGACCAGTGAGGACTCATCATTAACAACCTCAGGGTCACGGGGGCCACGTCGGCAGTGCAGCGGGAGCAGCAGCAGGAGGATAAGAACCAGGAGGATGGCTCCGCACACACTCATCAGGGCATAGGACACCATCCACAAGATGGGCTCATTCAGAGCGTGTGCTGGAACACAATTGCTGGCTATGTCTTCCGTGGAGAAGGGCCCAGAGATCTCAGACACTGTGGTACCAGCAATCTCTGAGGAAACAGAAGGGGAAAGGTCACAGCTGTGCCCCACTGGCAGTGGGCACAGAGCTCACGGCTGGTGACAGTTGGGCCCCAATGGCTCAGATACTGAGTGCACTTAGGAACAACAGGTCAGGAGCAGCAGCGTGTCCTCATGGTTCAGGCCAATCAGTACATTCTACTGAACCTGCAGGATGGAGGGCTGTGCAGAAGCAAACCCTGCTGGTGCTCTCTAGGAATGCTAACACCCTGTGGGTGACAGCACACTGCCTGGAGGCACCACCTGGGCTGTGATGTTCCTCAGGACTGAAGATGAAGGAGGAGTGGAAAGAGGGGCAGTGTGCCATTCAGAAAGCTCAGCGGAAGCTGCCTGGGAAGGGTGGGGGAAGGGTCTCTTGGCAAAGCTAATTTGACCCCATGTAATACTTAGTGAGTCCAACCTAGTCTTCTTAATACTTTGTTTGTTTGGTTTTCTTGCAATAGGGTCTCACTACAAAGCCCAGGCTGGCTTAGAACTTTCTATGCAGCCGAGGCTACCCTGCTTCCGCCTCTAGAGTTCTGGGATTATAGCGGAACTACCACACCTAGCCCAACCACTATTAGTGGTTCCAAGACCTTCCCAGACACTCCCCCTCCTAAGTTGAATCTGAAGAACCATGAACCAAAAGCGATCAATTAACAAACATGGCTGGTGTCATAGGTAATGACACAGAAACATAGAATGCTATCGTGGCTTCTGCTAAAGACCTTGGTGTTGGAACAAGGTCCATGAGTGAAGCTGTGTGAGGAGATCTCTGAGACCTTGTGAGAAAACTCCAAGTATACAAGACAAGAGTCTTGTAACCTCTGGTCCTCCACAACATGGTTGTTCTTGGAATGTGTTTTGTGTCCTCCCAAGTGTAAATAGGAGTGAGTTAACTTCAGATTATCCATCATCTACTGTTATTATTTAGAAATATGCATGACTATATACAGCCTGAACTCATGTGACTGTGCCCTTGTGACCTACACAACTTGAACTCAAGGGAACTTTGCTCACAGGACCTTGCTTAACCCTCGGAAGACCCTCAGAATAGAAATTATCTGGCGCCCTGAATAGAGCTGGCTCTTGCACAAGACTTTAGTCCTCCTCATTTTTAGGTTCCACTCTCCCTGGCTCATGCTGCCAAATAGAGCAGCAACCCCGTGGCAGAAGCAGGTGTATGGGTGGGCCAGGGCACTGGGCTTTCCTCTCCTTCCAGGACTACAGTATCCTAAGATTTACTTGGGTACAGAGGACAGTGGACTAGAAAGGCCTGACTACTCTCTTAGTCCCAGAATATACACCACAAAACATTTCCTGTTTCCTGACTCAAGGCCAAGGACCTCCAGTCTTCCCAAATATGATCTTTAGTCAAAATGACAGTAGGATAATGGTCTTTAAAGACTGCCTTTGAAGGAGGAAGAAATGACTTTTTTTTTTTCTAAAGGCCATACCCTTTCTGGCTTGTGTAGACTCCACAATGACAGCTTTTTTTAAATCTTTTTTTTATATTTTATTTTTTATTAATTACAGTTTATTCACTTTGTATCCCACTTGGATACTACGCTGCCATGGACTACATCTGTGTAGGGGTTCTAGGTTATCTCCATGCATGTTCTTTGGTTGGAATATGAGTCCCTGAGGAGACCCCTGTGTTCAAATTTTCTGGTTCTGCTGCTCTCCTTGTGGGGTTCCTGTCCTCTCCAGATCTTACTCTTTCCCACTTCTTACTTAAGATTCCATGCACTTTGCCCATCAGTTGGCCTTAAGTCTCAGTGTCTGCTTTGATAGTCTGTAGGGCAGAGCCTTTCAGAGGCCCTCTGTGGCAGGTTCTTAGGTTGTTTCCTGTTTTCTTCTTCTTCTGATGTCTATCCTCTTTGCCTTTCGGAATGCGGATTGAGTGTTTTAGTCAGGGTCTGCTCTCTTGATTAGTTTCTTTAGATGTTCAGGGTTTTAGTAGGTTTAGCCTATGTTATATGTCTATATGAGTGAGTATATATCGTGTGTGTCTTTCTGCTTCTGGGACAGCTTACTCAGGATGATCCTTTCCAAGTCCCACCATTTACCTGCAAATTTCATGATTTCCTTCTTTTTCATTGCAGAGTAATACTCCATTGTGTAGATGTACCACAATTTCTGCATCCACTCTTCAGTTGAGGGGCATCTGGACTGTTTCCAACTTCTGGCTATTACAAATAAAGCTGCTACAAACATGGTTGTTTTTATTGTGTACTTGAGCCCCTTTTGGATATATGCCTAGGAGTGGTATGGCTGGATCTTGAGGAAGTGCTATTCCTAGTTGTCTGAGAAAGTGCCAGATTGATTTCCAGAGTGCTTGTACAAGTTTACATTCCCACCAGCAGTGGAGGAGGGTTCCCCTTTCTCCACAGCCTCTCCAGCATGTGTTGTCACTCGAGTTTTTTATCTTGGCCATTCTGATGGGTGTAAGGTGAAATCTCAGGGTGGTTTTGATTTGCATTTCCCGAATGGCTAATGAGGTCGAACATTTCTTTAAGTGCTTCTCTGCCATTTGATATTCCTCTACTGAGAATTCTCTGTTTAGCTCTGTTCCCCATTTTTTAATGGTTTGCTGTTTTTCAGCTTCTTTAGTTCTATATATATACTGGATATTAGCCCTCTGTCAGATAAATGGTTGGTGAAGATTCTTTCCCAGTCTGTAGGCAGTTGTTTTGTTTTGATGATGGTGTCCTTTGCTTTACAGACGCTTTTCAGTTTCATGAGGTCCCATTTATTGATTGTTGCTCTTAGAGCCTGTGCTGTTGGTGTTCTCTTCAGGAAGTTGTCTCCTGTGTCAATGAGTTCAAGGGTATTCCCCACTTTTTCTTCTAACCGATTTAGTGTGTCCAGTTTTATGTTGAGGTCTTTGATCCACTTGTACTTCAGCTTTGTGCATGGTGATAAGTATGGATCTATTTTCATTTTTCTACATGTAGACATCCAGTTAGACCAGCACCATTTGTTGAAGATGCTATCTTTTTTCCATTGTATGGTTTTGGCATCTTTGTCAAAGATCAGGTATCCATAGATGTGTGGGTTTATTTCTGGGTCCTCTGTTCGGTTCCATTGATCCACTATTCTGTTTCTATGCCAGTACCATGCAGTTTTTATAACTGTTGCTCTATAGTACAGCTTAAGATCAGGGATGGAGATACCTCCAGAAGATCTTTTATTGTAGAGAATTGTTTTAGCAATTCTCGGTTTCTTGTTATTCCATATGAAGGTGAGAATTTTTCTTTCCAGGTCTGTAAAGAATTGCGTTGGTAATTTGATGGAAATTGCATTTTGAATCTGTAGATTGCTTTTGTTAAGATGGCCATTTTTACTATGTTAATCCTGCCCAGCCATGAGCATGGGAGATCTTTCCATCTTCTGATATCTTCTATTTCTTTCTTCAGAGACTTGAAATTTTTTTCATACAAGTCTTTGACTTCCTTGGTTAGGGTTACTCCAAGGTACTTTATGTCTTTTGTGGCTATTGTGAAGGGTGTTGTTTCCCTAATTTCTTTCTCAGCCCTTTTGTCTTTTGTATACAGGAGGGCTACTGATTTTTTTGAGTTAATTTTGTATCCGGCCACTTTGCTGATGGTGTTTATTAGCTGTAGGAGTTCCCTGGTAGAGTTTTTGGGGTCACTCATATATACTATCATATCATCTGCAAATAGTGATAATTTGACTTCTTCTTTTCCCATCTGTATCCCCTTGATCTCCTTCGACTGTCTTATTGCTCTAGCAAGGACTTCCAGCACTATGTTGAAGAGATATGGAGACAGTGGGCAGCCTTGTCTTGTCCCTGATTTCAGAGGGATTGTTTTAAGTTTCTCTCCATTCAGTTTGATGTTGGCTATAGGCTTGCTGTATATCGCCTTTACTATGTTTAGATATGTGCCTTGTATCCCTGATCTCTCCAGTACTTTAAACATGAATGGATGTTGGATTTTGTCAAATGCTTTTTCAGCATCTAGAGAGATTATCATGTGTTTTTTTTCTTTCAGTTTGTTAATATGGTGGATCACATTGATGGATCCACATTTCCGTATATTGAACCACCCCTGCATACCTGGGATGAAGCCTCCATGGTCATAGTGGATGATATCTTTGATGTGTTCTTGTATTCGGTTTGCAAGTATTTTGTTGAGTATTTTTGCATCAATGTTCATAAGGGAGATTGGCCTGAAATTCTCTTTCTTTGTTGAGTCTTTGTGAGGCTTAGGTACCAAGGTGACTGTGGCTTCATAGAATGAGTTTGGTAGTGTTCCTTCTGTTTCTATTTTGTGGAATAGTTTGAAGAGAATTGGTGTTAGCTCTTCTTTGAAGGTCTGGTAGAATTCTGCGCTGAAGCCATCTGGTCCTGGGCTTTTTTTGGATGGGAGACTTTTGATGACTGCTTCTATTTCCTTGGGGGATATAGGACTATTTAATTGATTTACCTGCTCCTGATTCAGCTTTGGTAAGTCAAATCGATCAAGAAAATTGTCCATTTCATTTAGATTTTCAAATTTTGTGGCATATAGACTTTTGAAGTAAGTCCTAATGATTGTTTGGATTTCCTCAGTGTCTGTGGTTATATTCCCCTTTTCATTTCTAATTTTGTTGATTTGGATGGTGTCTCTCTGCCTTTTAGTTAGGTTGGCTAAGGGTTTGTCTATCTTGTTGATTTTCTCAAAGAACCAGCTCCTGGTTTCATTGATTCTTTGAATTGTTTTATTTGTTTCTAATTGATTGATTTCAGCCCTGAGATTGATTATTTCCAGCTGTCTACTCGTTTTTGGTGTGTCTGCTTCTTCTTTTTTTAGGGTTTTTAAGTGAGCCATTAAATTGCTTGAATGCACTGTCTCGAATTTCTTCTTGAAGGCACTTAGTGCTATGAACTTTCCTCTTAGCACTGCCTTCATTGTGTCCCACAAGTTTGGGTATGTTGTGTCTTCATTTTCATTGAGTTCTAGGAAGACTTTAATTTCTTTCTTTATTTCTTCCCTGACCCAGCTGTCATTTAGTAACAAGTTGTTCTGTTTCCATGTGTGTGTAGGCTTTTTGCTATTTCTGTTGTTATTGAGGTCCAGCTTTATTCCATGGTGATCAGACAGGATACAAGTGATTATTTCAATCTTCTTGCATCTGTTGAGGCTTGCTTTGTGACCAACTATGTGGTCTATTTTGGAGAAGGTTCCATGAGGTGCTGAGAAGAAGGTAAATTCTTTTGTGTTTGGGTGTAAAGTTCTGTAAATGTCTGTTAGGTCCATTTGATTCATGATCTCTGTCAGAGACATTGTTTCTTTGTTTAATTTCTGTTTTGTTGACCTGTCTTTTGTTGAGAGTGGGGTGTTGAAGTCTCCCACTATTAATGTGTGGGGATCTATGTGTGGTTTAAGTTTTATCAATGTTTCTTTTACAAATGTGGGTGCCCTTGTATTTTGGGCATAAATGTTCAGGATTGTGATATCTTCCTGGTGGAATTTTCCCTTAATGAGTATGAAGTGTCCTTCCCCATCTCTTTTTATTAATTTTGGTTGAAAGTCTATTTTATTAGATATTATAATGGCTACTCCTGCTTGCTTCTTAGGACCATTTGCTTGGAAAGCAGTCTTCCAACCCTTTATCCTCAGGTAATGTCTATCTTTGTGACTTAGGTGCGTTTCTTGAATGCAACAGATTGCTGGATTTTGTTTACATATCCATTCTGTTAGTCTGTGTCTTTTTATTGGAGAGTTGAGTCCATTGATGTTGAGAGAGATTAATGACCAGTGGCTGTTAGATCCTTTGGTTTTGATGTTGGGTGTGGTCATAAGGTTGTGTGCTTGGTTGTTTTTTTCGTTTTACTTTAGTGAGGTTAATTATTTCCTGTGTTTTCTTGAAAGTAGCTAGTTTTCTTGGGTTGTATTTTCCCTTCTAGTATCTTCTGTAACGCTGGATTTGTGTGTAGGTTTTGTTGAAATTTGTTTTTGTCATTGAATATCTTGTTTTTTCCATCTATGAGGACTGAGAGTTTTGTGGGGTATAGTGGGCTGACATCTGTGTTCTCTTAGGGTCTGCATGATATCTGTCCAGGCCCTCCTTATTAATTAATTAACACTGTATAATTAATTAATTATACAGTGTTTTGTCTTCATGTACACTTGTGCACCAGAAGAGGGCATCAGATCTCATCATGGATGGTTGTGAGCCATCCTGTGGTTGCTGGGAATTGAACTCAGGAACTCAGGACCTTTGGGAGAGCAGCCAGTACTTTTAGCCTCTGAGCCATCTCTCCAGCCCAATAACAGCTTATTTAAGCACAGGAGGAGGAGAAAGAGGGGAGGCGGAGCAGTAGTGAACATGGCCCTGCCATCACCTGAGCGTGGTGGGTTGCAGACTCGGTTGATGCACACCCCCAGATGTCCGCAGTGGGAGGGATGGCCAAGGTACCAGCACAGAGCACCCAGGGGCAAAGTCAACCTGCCATTTTCCTGTGAAGGTTGGTGTCTCCTGACACACAGCCATGTTAACTGTCCCTCCTGGGTTACTCTTGGTTGGGCTACAGGGTTGGAATGGTGACCTATCCATTTCTGAAGATGAAAAAAACTGAAGCATTTCCCATCTGTCTCTTGATTGAGGAGTGCCAAACTCTGCCCTATAGCCCTCCAAAGGCAAATGACCCCACTCCATATCAGGAAGGTAATGCACATTTACAATAGAAACCTTGCAAACAGAGAGAAGGGAAACAGTCATAGATTTACCGGTCAAAACAACCAATACTAATACTGTTGAGTGTAACCCTTTCTATGATAAAAATCGTTATCATTAAATCATGTCCACCTATTTTAATGACTACAGAAAAAGCCATATTATGGACATATGAATTGAAGCTTAATTTGGATTTTCAACTACATTACTTCTGAATGGGAGAACTATTAGGGAGTGGAGAAAATTAGGTCATTGGTAGTATGCTTGCTGAACATGCAGGAGGCTCTGGGTTCATTACTCAGTATTGCAGAAAAAAAGAAAAAAGATTTTACTGGCCATTTGTGGTTTTGCTCCTCTGTTCTCACGGATTTGTACAAATCTTTCAGATAGTAAAATCTCTCTCAGGTTTCTACTCTCTTTGCAAAGCAGGTCATTTGTCTTTCTTCAAAAATTTACTTTATAAATGAGATGTGTCAGCCAGAACACGGATGAGAGGGAGCCAGCACAGTGCACAGATGGCAAAGCAGGAAGGCAGGAAGCAATCCAAAACTACTTGAAACCACTTTCACTTCCAGCCAAGATGGAGTCACAGGGGCCAGCTTGACCTCCCACTTGAAACAAATGCAACGTTGGGTGAAATGACACTAAGTGAAAAACAAAGGAAGAGTGTTCCAGCACACTGCTTTCCTTCTCTAGGCTGTAGGCTAGGGAGGGATGCAGAAGCCAGGTAGCTCCCACCACGAGCAGCAGGCAGATGTCCAGAGGAACAATGGCTGGTAGGGTTTGCAGTGCAGGCTCAAGCTGAGGAGAAAGCCCTACCAAGAGACCAGAGTCTACCGGGGGTCAAGGTCTCCTGGAACCATTAGTGGGGGTCCAGTCAACACTTCACATCCAGGAGTCCGTATTCATACCCAGCCAACCACAAACCATTCCAGAAGAATAATGGCATCTATACTGAAAACATGTAGCGGTTTTGTCTTGTCATTATTTCCTGAGCAACACAGCGTGACCAAGTATTTACACAGTGCTGACACTGAGGAGTCTGACGTAATCAAGAGATGATCAACTGCAGGTGGAGCGTGGGTTCTGTGGAGACACCGTGCCATCTCACAGAAGGGACCTGATACCGTTAGTTGTGATAGCATCTACAGATGTTGCAGGCACTGGACAGTGCTTGGAGTTGGTAGAGAGAGAAGGCTATCTTATAGAAGGGGCTCCTGCATCCCTAAGAATTCTTGGATCTTGGTGTCTTCTAGGGTCCTGGATCCCATCCCTTGGGTTCTGAGGGATGACCAAAGACCCCTGGGAGCCATTATGAGTCAATATGAAAGAACAGGACTCAGGGTTCACTCAGGTCTGAGAGGATTGCATCCTCAGCTGCTCCCTGTGTGTTCTGTCTCTTCAGACAGTTTATAGGATAGCAGATAGAGCACAGAGCAGGAGAAGGACCTTTCTAACCATGGACACAACATAGCCCTGGCTACATACAGGCACCTAAAAGAAAGATGAGAAAGCAAAATTTTTTTCAAAACAACTTAATCCTGACTCAGGACAAATTCCAAGTATTGTTAAGAGCACAAAAACACTCAGCCCTTGTGAAGAGGTAATTGACACTGTGAGGCATCTGAGAAGATGCTGTCAAATGCACAGTCCGTTCCAGGGCCATGAGAAATTACCACAGACCAGAAGACCTGCAAACAGCAAGTAAGCAAACCCCACCTGGAGAAAGTTTCATGGTTCCGGGGTAGCTGTCTGTGTTTTCACTTGGGGAAGGAGTGAAAGGTCTGGCTAAAGCTCTTTTATAAGTTCCCAGTCCCAGAGGCTCTATCTCCAAGCTGGAGGGATGTCTTGTGTTATTAGGCTCCCACAGAGGAACCTGGAGATAATGAACAGTCAGTCTACAGGACAGAGTACAGTAAGGAGCTGGAACACGCCATTTATGGTGCACACAGAGAAGTAGGAGATGTAGTTTGTCAGGAGGAGTTTTAGCCAGAAATGCCTCAGATGAGCACAGTTACACAGGGCATCATGGCCTTGATTATCACCGGATTTCAACAAGGAAGTCAGAGGACTATTTAATATGATAGAGACACAGAAGAGGTTAGAAGACCTAAATCAAACTTCTTGGCATACTACATAACATGAAAAACACATTAGTGTTATTAATGGCACACACGTTATAGAAAAAGAGCATCAGAAGTGAAGAGATCGCTCAGTTAAGACCACTAGCTATGACTGATGAGAATCTTGGTTCAATTTCCAGTGTCCACAGGCACTCCAAAACCATCTGTAACTCTAGTTCCATGGGACCCAACAACCTTTTCTGGCCTCTGAGTGCACACATGTGGTGCCCTTACATACATGCAGTTAAAACACCTAGACATAAAATTTTACAACAGATCTTTTCAAAAGGACCAATCAAATTATAGATAATCATAACAGACACTATGTGAACTGGCACACACAGAGAACACTAACACCAACATCAGTGTATTCTCACGCTGCTTATTCATGTTAAAGGGACCGGGGGGGGGGGGGGGCATAAGGCCAGAAAGAAGAAACGGCACTGAATTTTTGTGGAGCGTAGAGTGAAGTACATATGGATCACAGACCACAGAGGCATGTGCTCCAGACCAGCACTGCTCAAGCTGGCGTAGGAGTTATGTCTGTAACCCCCCGCACTAGGGGAAGCAGGAAGGCGAGAAGCTGTAGGTCATCCTAGGCCACACAGGGAGGCTGAAGTTAGCCCAGGACCCTTCTCAAAAACAGTCATCATAAGAGCTACATCTGGACATTATTTTCTGGAACTTCCCATCACTAGGTGCTTGTGCATTTGTTGACACCCCAATTATTATTGAAGCTGACATGGCTTTCCTAGGTTGGATTTATGTATGAGAAGCCACTGTTCACCAGCTGGAGGACAGGGGGCCCTGGAGTGGTCTCTGGCTTCAAAACCCTGCTTTTTTTTTTTTGTTAGGGGCTATATCACTGAGCTTCACTGCCCTGTCTGCTCAGTGTTCTCAGCTAACTTCTTTGACTCCACCTCTTTTGTTAAATCTGTAAATGTCCCTAAAAGTGACAGTGTTGGAAGAATAGGTGGGTTAGTAGATTTTAAGTGTGTAGATGGTACCAAGGGTACATGTCAATGCTGGTGATGGTCAGCTGTTATTATGTTGTTATTTCAACGCTTTTATCAATGTCCTAGCTTAAAGTTTTAATTGTACTTTTATTTTTTAGGCTGTTCAGTTCCCCACCCCCATGAGACATAAAACCAAACAAAGTGCCTCACCAAACTGAAGATCTATGATCAAGACATTTTCTGCAAACACCTGCTTCAGGAAGCTTACTCTACAGTTGTGTGTGTGTGTGTGTGTGTGTGTGTGTGTGTGTGTGTGTGTGTGTAATTACACCTCAGGAATCCTCCCGATTCCCCTGACCCAAGTGGGATTATAGGCACACACCACTGTATCTGCTTTTAACATAAGTGCTAAGGATTGAACTCAGGTACTCACACTTGCAGAGCAAGCATTTTACTAAATGAAACTTCTCCTGAGCCTTAGGGCCAGGATTCTCTGCAGTGTTCAGGTTTTCCTCTGTACAAGGTGGAGCCAGGGGTGCCCGGCCCTTGGCTTTAGGGTTCTCAGCGTTGGTGTCTTTGACAATATTCTAAGCAGATAAGGACAGGCATATCTCCGAGGCTTATTTTCACACTACCCTCCCTATTTTTAAACATGAGCTGTACCAGATGATCCACTTTCAACTTGCAGCAAGAAAAATCCCATGGAATGACTGCCACAATCCACAATGTGTTTCAAATTGTATGAGTTGAAATCTATATAGCTCTTGGATGCTAAATGTCTCAGTCTATAAAAAGAGATGGATGGTATTTCAGAAGCCCTAGAGCCATTAAGACAACAGGGCTGTCGATTTAACTCCATCGTTATGATCTGCTTAGCTGCAGACACTTGTACAAGGCAACATGGAAGCAGCTGAAGGGCCCCCAGTACCCAGAGTTTCTGTTTAGGGATAAGCCTGAGACTTGGGAGGGCCAGTTCCACATTGCCAACTGTCTCCAGAGAATTTGCGCAGCTCTGCTTGAGATCCACACAGGCATTCTCAGCAGGAAGGGGGCAGAATTAGCATGGACACCAGAGAAAAAGATGTCTGGGGAAAGGCTCAGATGGCAAAGTTCTGGATGAGCAAGCTGGATTCAATTCCTAGAACCAAAGAAACAAAAAGCCCAGTGTGGTGGCACCCTATTGTAATCCTAGTGCTGGGGAGGTAGAGCTAGGCAGATCCCTGAGGCTTGCCAAACAGCCAACTAGCCTACTTGGTGAGTTCTAGACCAACAAGAAGCCCTGTGTCAAAGAACGAGATGGAGAGTGACAAAAAAACAAAACAAAATAAAACAAACAAACAAAAACACCTGAAGTTGACCTCTGGCTTCCACAAGCATGTAATCTCGTGTGTACATGTATCTTAAGCACCCACACACACATACTTACATACAATCTACAGCCCACATACACATACACAAAAAGGAGATTGTCTGGGTACTTTCTCCAAATCACTCTATGCCATGGGCACACTGTTGTACTCCAGCTGAAAGCTGCAAAGAAGCCAGGAAGTCTGCAACATCAGTCTTGGAAAAGCTCTTGGAGCCTTGGGAAAGGGCTTCTACTCACTGCTCCCCTACTGCAACCCTCAGATAACCCTGTAAACTAAGAGCTGCCCCGAAATTATAAAGCCAAAATAAAGTCACTGGGAAATATTGAAAGCTTCTATAACTTTTGACTCCACCAATTTGGTAGAGAACTTATTCCACCTCCAACAGACAGAAGGCCAATGTGCAGCTCCCACTATTTATTCACCTAATTAGTTTCTGGGGGTTGAACACTGGGCCTTGGATTTGCTAAGCACATGCTCTGTCACTGAGCTATATTGTCAGTATTTGTTTTTTTTTTTTAATTTTTAAAACTTATTACAATTTATTCACTTTGTATCCCAGCTGTGGTCCTCCCCATCCCCTCCCAATCCTGCCCTCCCTCCCTCTTCTTCCATGCCCCTCTCCAAGTCCACTGATAGGGAGGTCCTCTTCCCCTTCCACCTGACCCTAGCCTATCAGGTTCCATCAGGACTGGCTGCATTGTCTTCCTCTGTGGCCTGGTAAGGCTGCCTGCCCCCTCAGGGGGAGGTGATCAAAGATCCAGCCACTGAGTTCATGTCAGAGACAGCCCCCGCTCCCCTTACTAGGAAGCCCACTTGGACACTGAGCTGCCATGGAACACATCTGTGCAGGGATTCTAGGTTATCTCCATGCATGATCCTTGGTTGGAGTGCCAGTCTCAGAAAAGACCCCTGAGCCCAGATATTTTGGTTCTATTGCTCTCCTTGTGGAGCTCCTGTTCTCTCCAGGTCTTTCTATCTCCCCCTTCTTTAATAAGCTTCCCTGCACTCTGCCCTAAGTTTGGCTAGGAGTCTCAGCATCTGCTTTAATACCCTACTGGGTAGAGTCTTTCAGCATTTGTTTTTAAAGAGACCATCTTGAAATGTTATGGAGGCTAACTCTAAACTCTTGGTTAAGGGATGGCCCTGCCCCAGCTTTTCAAATAGCAGAGACTATGGGTTTGGATCAGTGCACTCAGATTGCCCTCTGGCTTTAAACATGCAGTGAAGTATAGAAGAGCCATTCCTGGCCTAACGTTCACATGATGGTTAGTCTCCATGCCCAGGAAGGGTGGGACATGCTGTGCTTGTTTTCCCAGGGCTTCGTATGACCACCCCCCACTGTGGTACAGCAGGATGGCCATGGTGACAGACCCTGTCTAGCAATTATGGCTGCAAGCAGACCTCTGTGGAAGATAAGTCTATGGGTATGGTCTGTTAATAACTGAGCAGGAAGGGTCACAGCATCTTATAAGCTCTTCACTAACCCTCCTCTGACCTTTCCCAAAGACTGCAAAAACTGCTCCATTCTGCTCAGCCACAGGTGACCTCACAGGTTTAAATATATAGAAGGTAAAAGACTGACTAGGGTTGGGGCTTTTCCTTTTTTCCTTTCTTATTTAGGTCACCCCCCCCTTCCCTTCAACCCCTCCCCTGTTGCATCCTGTCCCCCTGCTGCTTCTTTCAAATTCATGGTCTCTTTTTAAAAATTACTATTGTTACATGTATACATAAAGGAATAAACATATAAACATAACTACCTGAGCTCACTTATGTTGTTCATATGTGTTAGGATCACTTGGGACTCCAGTCCTCTGGTGGAGTAGTGATGGCCTTAAACTTTGTGCTCTGTCTCTCTCCAATGTCTGTACTCAGGCAGTGTGGTATGATGCAGCAGTGAAAATGAGTACTAACATGGAACATTTAGAAAATAGAATGTTTAGCAAAGAGATCAAGTTGACAAAGAACACACAGTTTCACAACAGTAATACTAACTGAAAATTAAAAAAACCCACAAATCAACCAATTAACATAAGTGTGTTTTGTTACAAGCCTGTTCCTAGTTTCACTTCTTTTTGCTGTGATGCAATATCCTGATAAGAAGCCACTACCTATTTAGGATCATAGCCGTTATTTCAGAATGAGGCAGAAACTTGAAATCCCTGGCCAAATCACACCTACAGTCAAGAGCAGAAAGAGAATGAATTCTTATGTGCCTATCTGTATAAAAATCCCCTTTCTATACTTACATAGCCTAGGACTGAAACCAAAGGAATGGTACCACCCACAGTGGTCTGGCCTTCCCACCTGAGTTAATGTAATCAAGACAATCTCCCACAGACATCCCACAGGACAACCTGACCTAGAGAATCTCCTGTGGATGCTTTCTTCCCCTGTGACTATAGGCTGTACCAAACTGAGGATGAAAATGAATCATCACCAATTCTATGGTAAACAGAGTTCAAAATACTTTTCCATTTGAGATCTATTTCCTGATAGTTAACCCGGGTAGTCTGCTCCTCTACACTGCAGAGCCGACAGAACAGGCCATAAACAATACCACTACCAATGAAACTGGGTGCCACACTTTAACCTACATGGCTCTTTTGGACCACTCATTCGTAGGGGGCCAGGTGCTGCTTTGAGGACATGCAGGCCAGTTGTGGCAATGCTCTCTTGACAACAAATAGGGGGGCTCTTGTCAATGACCACACGAGTGAGCTTGGAAGCAGGCTCTGTGATGTCATCTGGCTGCAGATGATGAGCATACTCAGGGCCATACGCAATTCCTTAGAAACTGCACTAGGAACTAGCGTGAAACGCAGCCAAGTCCAGGGGGAAGCTGTTAGGTAGCAAAAGATTTATACCAAAACACACTTACACGTGTCTGGCAAGGTGCACTAATTGTAAGGAGGGATACTAGCTACATCTACCACAGGATGAAAATGTGATTATGAAACTGTTAGATCAAGCTTCCTGAATGTGTACATGCTTTATGTGCAGCCAGCCCGCTGTGTCTGTGGGTCTCATGAGCTCAAGCAACCTCAGACAGAAAATATTTGAGAAGATGTGCTGGATGCGGCCAGCTGTGCCCTCAGTGCTCTTTGAGCAAGCAGCACAGAACCATTTACAGGGTGTTTGCACTGTTATCACCTTACTAGAAATGCAGATATGGTTTAAAGTATTTGGGTGGTTACCATGGTCTACACAGCAGCATTTTACACACAGGACTCAGGAGCCTGTGGATGCTGATACTTGAGAGGGTCAGATAAGAAGTCACACGGTACATATCATGTATGTCTGGGCTGGGCGACTGTGTAGACGTTATTATCCTTGTAGACCAGACATGGTTTTTCCTGCTAACTGGTCTTCACACTCCCCAGATGGCTACCACACCTTCAGATTTGCTGCTTCTCTGACGTGAGCAGCAGCTTTCCTTTAGCTTGCCATGATGACTTTATGATGGTTAGTTTTCATTGTCAACTTGACACAATCTAGAGTGTGAGTGAGAGATGGCCTAGATCAGCTTGGCCTGGGGGCACATCTGTGGGGGACTGTCTTGGTTACATCATTTGAGATGGGAAGACCTGTGCACGGTGGGTTACACCATTCCCTAGGAAGGGGATTCCGCACTGTACGAAAGTACAGAAGGTGAGCTGCACGCTAGCTTGAGTGCATCAACTCACTGCTTTCCACACTTGTATGTGATGTCACTGCTCAAGCTTCTGCTGCCTTGATTTCCCCTCCACGGTGGACTATAATCTGGAATAGGGAGCCAAAAAAGCCCTTTCTCTTTAAGGTGCTTTTGTCAGACTATTTTATTATAGCAACAGGAAAGAAAGCTAAGATAACCTTAAGCTTCTGATCCTCCTACCTTCATCTCCTAAGAGCTGAGATTATCAACACATGTCGTTGTGGGGCTCTGTTTCATGCTGCGCATTGTTGTAGGATTTGAACCAGGGTTTTCTGTGGCCTTGGAAGGCACTGTCTACTGAGTTACATATAACATCTAACCCCCAAACTTTTGACTTTCTGAGACAGGTTCTTAATCAAATTCATTCAAGGCAATCCTGCCTCAGCTTTCTGAGTGCTGGGGTTATAGGCATGACCCACCTTGCTCAGTTTGCAAACACTTTCTCAGTTCCTTGAAAAGCCACTTTGAAACCCTGCAGACATCTTGACCACCTCTCCTGATACAGGCTCTCCTTCCTCTCTCCAGCAACCTAATCACATGCCTGGATCTTCAGTTGCTTCCTTCCTTGGGCTGCTTGTCACAAGTACCTAGTCTTTGATAGCACCAGGTCTTATGTGAGCTTCTCCTGGAACAGCTGCCAGTCTGCAGGATGCTGGCAGTAGAGGGCCTTCCCTACCCTTGTGGAGTCCCACCCAGGCCTCAGCTGGACTCTGC
The DNA here is from genome assembly GCF_907164565.1 of Psammomys obesus. Lineage (NCBI taxonomy): Eukaryota > Metazoa > Chordata > Mammalia > Rodentia > Muridae > Psammomys > Psammomys obesus. Next base: position 14,331,756 of record NW_026592666.1, on the reverse strand, counting down.
AGTGTGACTCTGCTGTGGCTCCTTACACTGCTCAGCACAACATGTTCTGTGAAGGAATTACTCCTTGGCCTTCTTATTTTAGGGTTCTAAAAACCAGCACCCACAGGTCTCTCCTTATTTCCTAACGAGGACCCAGATTCTCATGAATTCTTTCCTTTATTAATTTTGCACCAACAGTCAAAACATCATAATTGATGGCCTGGAAACAGTTTAACTATGGGCATGTGCTCAGTCTGCTTGTGCCTCTGGGTTCCATTCCCAGAATCCCTACTATAAAATCAAACTGTAATTCGCACAAGGCTCCTGGGCACTTTGATTTCTTCTGTGGGAAATGATGACTAGTGCTTTCAAAAACTGTTGTTGCCTGAGATAGAAGGGAAGTTTTATGTGTGCTGAGCCTGGTGTGTAGGCCTGTAATCTCAGATTAGTGGGAGGCTGAAGCATAAGGATCCCAAGTTCAAAGCCCGCTTGAGCAACTTATGAAAATGTAGATTTGAAATTAAGAAAGTTCAGAAGTAAAGAGCTGAGGATATAGGTTGGTGGTAGGTACATTAGCATGTGCACACATGGATTCAACTCCAAGTATCCCCCCCCTTACATAAATCACCTCTTTTCATCTTTCAACAAGCTCATGAACTATTTCAGTGGTAAGATAAGCACACATCAAATGGCTCAACAGTAGCCAGTAAGGAGCTACGATTGTTCTGGGGGTTGGAGGGTGTATCTACCAAGGTCCTCTTTTCAGGGAGCTCCTGTGCTATGCAAGCCAGATTTACCTGCACAGGGACTCACTGCGAAGCCCATTCTCTTCCGAGCTCTGTCAAAGACCACGTAGAAGCCCTCCATCACAGTGGCGCCAATCACCAGTGCATTTGTAGAAGAGGAGATACCAAAACGGTAGCATTCATAATTGAGACCAGCTCCCATCATGGGCTGAATGTAGAGCTGTTTGTTGAAGAAACAAGGACAAACACACAAGACAAAGCATGGATTAGACAAGAGTATAAAACTGGAGGTCTCTCTCTGCCCGCAGCCCCCCAAAGGTCAAGAAAAACAAAGACAACACCTTCCCAGTAATCTGGAACATGAGATCGAAAGTGTCTCAATAAACGTTATTTTTTAAAGATTTTTAATTTTAATTATGTATATATTTGCCTGTGTCTGAGTATGTGCACACACATGCAGTGCTTCATTCCAGAGGACTGACTTTGCAGTAGCTATCTTGCACTGTTAGACTGTCAGCAAGCAATGCCTCAAGGCAAAGAGTTACTCATCTTTTCCCTAGAGTCTGGGGACCTTAGCCAGGAGTAGGGCCTAGGCAAATGTGTGTTAAACGAAAGTCTGGGATAAAGCATGGCCAATGTCAAATGGGCACACAGTTTCTAGAGAGGATCCGATTAAGTCAGAAAAAGGGAACTCCTGGCTCTAAGGGTCTGGAGGTTGTCCAAGTACATATACGATGTCTCTGTCATACCTAACAATGAACAAACTACACGGAAGCAAAAGATTATGTAGCAAATCTGAAGCAACTGACAGACATGAGTAAGTGGCCAGATGCCATCCAGGGTGTGTGTGTATTTTTTAGTTGGTTCTTTTGTGTGTCCCTTCCAGAAAGAAATCCAGATAATGGACATGGGAGACAGAGACAGACACACCTTAAGTTTGGGGCTGGTCTGGCCTGTATAGTGAGTTCTAGGCCAAGCCAACCAGGGTTCCATAGTGAGACCCTGCATAAAATAAATAATGAATTCCAGATTGTATATTTGGTAACCTTGCTGAATCTCATAAAAAAGACACTTGCCTACCTTGAGCCAAAGTGGCATAAACAGACAGCTGGGACTCTTTAGGCTGAGACGAGGTATATTGTCAAGGGTATATGAAGACTTTCCTGTTGGCCTAGAGGCTGTTCTAAAAAAAAGTGTGTGTGTGTGTGTGTGTGTGTGTGTGTGTGGTGTGTGTGTGTGTGTGTGTGT